>NW_012153797.1:0-551 GCF_000956105.1 Propithecus coquereli
CCCACTCCGCATTAGAACACAGAGTTGTTAACCCCTGAAGGTCTTTTAGGTACAGTGAAAAATTTTGTAAGGAGACAGAGTTACCTAATGCAAAGTCCAGGAAAAGCCTACAACAGCCCCAGTCAAAAGCATTCACCAGATTCTAAAACAAATGAAATTGAAAAGTAATTTCCCATTGATACCAGCTGGGAAAAACAACTAAGAACCATCTTTGATTTCTGCTTTCTTTGAAAACTAGAGTATATTTTATTGAAAGAGAAACTTTATGATTATATCTAAGTAAAATTTCTGCATGAGTTCTTTGTTTGTGATAGTAATAATATGTATGTGTCAGACACTTACTTGTGGTTGGTAGTTCTCCAGTAATTTAGTGGTAATAGCTTTTAAGGCATCTATGCTGATATACCTAGTTTCTCAAAATTATTTGTTTCTCTAAAAAATACCTTTATAGGTGTATCCCCTTTTCAATGGTACATCATATTTTCTATTTAGATATAGATGTCCTGTTTTCTCTTTTAAACAGAATTTTTTTTTTCTTTTTCTTTTTTTTT
>NW_012153797.1:1926-4521 GCF_000956105.1 Propithecus coquereli
GCTAATTTCTTTTTATTTTTAGTAGAGATGGGGTCTTGCTCTTGCTGAGGCTGATCTCGAATTCCTGACCTCTAACAATCCTCCCGTCTCAGCCTCTCAGAGTGCTAGGATTACAGACGTGAGCTACCGCGTCTGGCCAAGAAGCTTTTCAAAAGAAGATAGACAAATGGCCAATAAACATATGAAAAAATGCTCAATGTCACTAATCATCAGGAAAATGCAAATTAAAAACACAGTGGGATATCAGCTTACCCCAGTTAGAATGGCTTTTATTAAAAAGTCCAAAACAGTAGATGCTAGCATGGATGTACATTGAAAGGAACATTTATAAACTGTTGGTGGGACTGCAAATTAGTACAGCCTCTATGGAAAACAGTGTGGAGATTCCTCAAAGAATTAAAAGTAGACCTAGCGTGCAATCCAGCAATTCTACTACTGGGTATTTACCCAAAGGAAAAGGAGTCACGTTATCAAAAAGACACCTGCACTTCAATGTTTATCTCAGCACAATTCACAATTGCAAAGATGTGGAATCAACCCAAGTGCCCATCAATTCATGAGTGGCTTAATAAAATGTGGTATATTTATACCACCAAATACTACTCAGCCATAAAAAATGATGAAGTAATGTCTTTTGAAACAATCTGGATGGAACTGGAGACCATTATCCTAAGTGAAGTATCTAAAGAATGGAAAAACAAATGCCACATGTACTTGCTGTTAAATTGGAATTAACTGATGAGCACAGCGCACATGTGTACAGAGGGAAGCAAAACTCAGTGGAAATCAAGCAGCGGCAGGGGGTGGGGAGGAAGGGATGGGTGAAAATCTACCTGACAGGTACAATGAACACTATCTGGGTGATGGGCACACTTATAGCCTTAACTCAAGCATTACAAATGTGAGCCATGTAACCAAAAACATTTGTACCCCCATAATATTTTGAAATCAAAAAATAATTTTTAAAAAGTACATTTAAAAAATCATGGAGAATGGTTGGCTGTACAAGGGCTGGAGAGGTAGGGCTGTAATGTGGCAGAAGGAACAGGGGCTGGGCTGATCTGGAAGGAAGAGCAGTCCACCGAAGGTTAATAAATTGAGAAAATTTGAAGCTGTATTCAGAGATTACTAGATAAGTAGCAATTCTGGCCAATTATAGGATTCTTTGCTTTCTATATAATGTTTTACTGAGATATTTGAATTTTTATAATAGTATGCATTCTTAGAAAAAGCAATGAAGATTAAAATAAAAATATGAGTATTTGATTTTCTGTAATAATTTAAGAAAATCAGTGAGAAAAGTCCTCAAAATATGAAATGGAATATGATCATTGACTATTATTCTCCCTGTACATTTATTCTTTGAGTGAAAAATACTTATTTGAACACCACAAATTTATACTATTTGTGTGGGGCATCATTCTGATTTTTTCTAAGTTCATAAAAGAGCATTCCTCAGAAAAGAAAATGGTTTCCTAAATATCTACATCATGTAATTCATTAGAAAACACTATCCGAGGAAAACTGCACTGAAGCATTTTTAATCATGTATTGTTTTCTTTCTCCCAGTGGTACTTGTGATATTATTCGTTTGATTCAGTACTATGTTTAATATTTCCAAAAATAACAATTGATTCTGGCAAAAATTATACAAGGGAAAGGATCTGGCAGAAAGAAATGTTACATTTCATGAGCTAGTGTCTTGTACTATTCAATCATTTGTGTTCCCTTTGTTAGATTGTCCCTTTTGGTCTATCTCAGCAGCCAGAAAATGAAAAATGAAAATTAACAAACTATTCATTATAACTGAGTGACAGTAAAAACAAGATGCTTAAGTCACAGAATATTATAAAACCATGCAAAGTTCTGAGGAACTTTTTCAACTTCCTTTTCCTTTCCTCTTTCCTGCACTGGGTGAAATGGGGGCAGAATATCCCACATCTTGCTGAGCAGTGTATTAAGTAAGATACCTGTACTAAGTCAGAGGTGTCAGGTTTAGTGTAATTTGACCCAGTCTTCACTGTTCTCAGATGGACAACGTGATACTTCCATGTTCCCTGTATCCAGGATGGCAGATAGGCTTCATTTTGGTTGCAGCTCTCTGATCGTTTGGTCTTGGCTGCGTAATGAATGGGCGAAGGCAGAAAGAGTGTCATGAATGTGGTGATGTCTGCCAAGGGCAGATGGGGTAATGGCGATCTGGAAACTAAAAGGTAAAAATGACAGAGCCTCTGCCCTTGAGGACAGTACACCATGGAGATCCTGCTCCTTGGACCAGGCACTGCTTAGGGTCAGGGGATCAGGTAGGGAAGGCAAGAGGAGCTTCATGGATGGGAGAAGATGTGGTGGAAAATTCCCTGGATCCAAGCTCAAATCTTGGTGCTACTACTTTCCAGCTGTGTGACCTTGAATAATTCATTTAATCTTTCATCAGCAGTAAAGAATGAGGGTAATAATAATTTTCCTGTCTTATGTATCAAAAAGTGGTTAAAAGGGTTAGTTCATTCTGTATATAGATGAGACATGACTTTCTAAGCATTATTCTAATTTTTAAAAATAAATTAGTAATGGCACAGTTATGATGAGTTCGCAAAT
>NW_012153797.1:4571-5742 GCF_000956105.1 Propithecus coquereli
GGCTAATTTTTTCTATATATTTTTAGTTGTCCAGCTAATTTCTTTCTATTTTTAGTAGAGATGGGTTCTTGCTCTTGCTGAGGCTGATCTCGAACTCCTGACCTCGAGCAGTCCTCCCACCTCAGCCTCCCAGAGTGCTAGGATTACAGGCATGAGCTACCGCGCCCGACCCTAAACAGAATTTTTTAATTGAATGTTGGAGAGGATTTCTGAGATGATGAATATGTTCACATATTTGGACATTAGAACCTCAATTTCAGTTGAATAAAAGGGAAAGAAAACAGATTATAGTAGTCTGAGAAATGAATATACCTTAATCTCGAGATGTTTATAAAAGAGAGAGAAAAATCGCTCTCTCTAAAAGAGACTGAAGAGTCAAAGTACTTTTTAACATGAAAGAGTACTGAATTTTGTCAAATGCTTTTTCTGCATCTATTAAGATGATCATATGGTCTTTGTTTTAGCCATATATGACAAACCCACAGCCAACATCATACTGAATGGGGAAAAGTTGAAAGCAATTCCCCTAAGAACTGGAACAAGACAAGGGTGTTCATTGTCACCACTTGCAGAGGAATGAAACAGGGTCCCTATCTCTCACCACTCAAAAATTAATTCAAGATGGTTAAAAGACTTAAATGTAAGGCATGAAACCATAAGAATTTTAGAAGAAAATGTAGGAAAAATTCTTCTAGATATCAGCTTAGGCAAAGAATTTATGACTAAGACCCCAATGGCAATCACTGCAACAACAAAAGTAAGTAAATGGTACTTGATTAAATTAAAAAGCTTCTGCACAGCTAAGGAGAAATAATCAAAAGAGCAAATAGATAACCTACAGAATAGGAGAAAATGTTTGCAAGCTATACATCCAATAAAGGGCTAATAACCAGAATTTAAAAAGAACTCAAGAAAATCAGCAAGAATAAAACAAAACAACTCCATTAAAAAGTGGACAAAAGACATAAACAGGAGCTTTTCTTTTTGGAGAGAGAGTCTTGCTCTGTTGCCTGGGCTAGAGTGCTGTGGCGTTAGCCTAGCTCGCAGCAACCTCAAACTCCTGGGCTTAAGCAATCTTTCTGCCTCAGCCTCCTGAGTAGCTGGGACTACAGGCATGTGCCACCATGCCTGGCTAATTTTTTCTATATATTTTTAGTTGTCTGGCTAATTT
>NW_012153798.1:0-365 GCF_000956105.1 Propithecus coquereli
TTATTATATGCCTTTTTGCTCATTTAAATAATATTGGGAAGTTAAATAAGAGGACTCAGGTCCACCCTCTTGAGCAGGAGTCCCATCATGGATTTTATCGAGTGGAACGCGGGTGGATAGAATCTCTGGGTTAGAAAGATACCTCAGCAGTAGCAACGAAGATGAGTAGAGGAAGGAGAGAATGAGGGTAGAACATTTTCAAGGCCCAAGCAACTCTTTGTAATATTTGGCTCCCCAGTAACTTCAATTCTCGTAGTTTAACCTAAAGAAATAATCAGAGCTACATATAAAAATGTATATTAAAAAAAATCCACCATAACCCAATGTTCAATGGAAAGTAATTGGAAACCACCTAAAATGTCTGA
>NW_012153798.1:11260-11633 GCF_000956105.1 Propithecus coquereli
AAGATGATACAAGCCAGAAAGTGGCAGTACCAGCATTTGAACCTAGGTTGTCTGTCTTCAAAGTCATTATTTATTGGGTACTCACTCTGCTCTATATATTTCTAAGTGCCTTCAAATATTACCTTATTTAATCATTATTGTAACTCTTTTACATAAGTATCATGATCCCCACTTTGCAGGTGAGAAAAACAAACTACAAAGACTTAGACAACTTGCTTAAAATCACAGTCAATAAAGATTAAAGCCAGGATGCGCAGAAACTAAACTCCAGTGCACCTCCTTTCCCTGCAGCACACTGAAGTCTTGACGGTGTTCGATCAGTACCATTGTTGATATACATCTCTCAACACTTCCTGGGACACCAACCTTCCAT
>NW_012153798.1:12678-14718 GCF_000956105.1 Propithecus coquereli
ACACGTGATTCTCTTACAGTAGATGATAAGCTTTTTGAGGGTGGGAGTGGTAGCTCATTTGTGTCTGTGACTCTGCTCCTCTGGTACACAGCAAAGGGCCTGTCACAGGCAAAAGCTCAATAAGTAACACTGGTATTGCTTAACACAGTGTACAGAGAAGCAACAGGTATTAGAGTACATTTTACAAAAACAATAAAAAATGAGAGAGAAGGTTAAAGGGGAAGAAAAGAAGAAAGGAAGAAGGGGAGGGATGGAGGGAAGAAGGGGAGTAGGGAAGGAAGAAGGAAAGAAATCTCTGCCTCCTAACACATTCCTTATATGGCCTTAAGGTTGGGGGCACATTTTTCCCCATGATCTGAGATTAAAAACAGAAGAAGAAAACAAAGGATCCCTTTAGAACATCTTAGAGCTAGCTGCCTAAGTCGTGTCATAAGAGAAATCCCTCCTATATTTCCTATTTATGATTCATTCTTTCTGGGGATACATATGTTCCCCAAAAGAAGTGTTCACCAGAGATATTTTCCCTGGCAAAGCCACTGATCAGAGGCCAAAGCCTCATTTCGGTCTGTGTGCCAATGCTTCCTTGATAGCAAATGCTTCCATGATGCAAACACCTTCATCACTTTATTTTTCGCCAAGCATGTCAATAAGTGCTCATATATAATAAATGTGTGCTAACAGCATATATAATATATATGGATGTGTGTGGTATTTTGTATTCCATGCCTGAAAGAACAGCTGATTTATTTCATAGCTTTTATGGACTGTTTTATTATTCTCAACAACATCACATCCATTCTCTTTGCATGCATATTTTATATCACCTTGATGGACTTATTTGATTTGACCCAGTGTTTTGATGACAGCACAGCCATAGGAGGTGCACATTAACTTACACAAATCATTTGCTCAAATCACTGCAGAGTGTGATCCTGCCCTCCGGTGACTTGTGGACTGCCAGCTCTTTCATGATGGGCAAAATAGCGTAACATGGCCCGTAAAGCCATGGCTCAAGAGAAGCTACTGGTGCTTCTTGGATCAACAGGGCAATCTCTCAGGAGGAGCTGCTAACTGATAAGTGTAGTCCGTCATTGCCAGAATTATATCATTGGCTTGGATTCTATGTGATTCTTTTCTTCTGGCTCTCAACTTCTTTTTAGGGAGAGGATAAGACAGAACATCATGATTATAAGTCAGATTCTTAAATTCTAAACAATCATGCAGCAGTAGATTGGTCTTAATGAATACTAACGAAAGAATAATTTGAGCAGGAAAGCCTAAGGCTTGGCTGTGATGACTCCTGACCTCTACCTCCATCTCAGTCTTGGAGAACACAGACCTAAACTCTGAAGTTTACATCCTCTTCTTTTTGGTGCTCTACTTTTTACCTGGCTCAGGGGAATTGTCTTGTACCCTATGGCAAATATCACTTATTTGTAAGTGATCCTTCTCACTATGTTGTCACCCTAGGTGATCCCATCTGGCTTAGTTGGGCCTTCATTTAAAAACATCATTGGTATAGTGATAATCTATGGAAATTTTCCTGACGTCCAGAGGAACTTGTCCTAGAAAGGTCAGTGTTCCCACCAGATTGTAGGATCTGACACATTCTTTCACTTAGCACAGGCAGTGTGTTAGCATGTTTTCTTGGCAGTCTAGTAGTTGCCAGGCACTTAATAAGACTCGGCCCTACCCTTAAAACCTTTCTTACACCAGAGCATGTCAGAGTCACCAGTGTAGCTGTGAAAAATACACATTCTTAGATATGGGGATCTCTAAATGTGGAGCTCACGTGAGCACTAAAACTCATGAAGCCCTGCTTTCAGAAGCTCATCATCTTGCCAGGGATGTTAACATGAATTCTAATAGACATCTCTATAAAATGCTATGGGAGCAAAAAAGAATGCAGTAACAAACTCCATTTGGGGTAATTAAGGCCAGTCTTAATGAAGATTTAACATCCAGGCTCTTTTTCATCCCTTGATATATTTTTTTCCCACTCTGACAGACACACTGCTTTCTCTCCTTGCCTTACCCTGT
>NW_012153799.1:0-805 GCF_000956105.1 Propithecus coquereli
AAAAAATTATGGACATAATTCTTTTGTTTATTGTAATTTCTTACTCTTTAAATTTTATTGTTGATTTTAAACCTATTATTGAAATTCTCTAAAATGAATCCTGTCTTATTTTATTAGTAGACACTGAAAAAATTTCTAGATTTTCCTAATCTAGAAATTGATATGAGAGTCAAGAGAATATTTTACCTTTAGCTGCACAATATTATATTGTGTCCATTTTTATTTACAAGATTAGGCAAATTAATTCTGCCTGGCCATCAGAGAAATTTGAAAGACCCTTGTGGATCTGGATTTTTTTCTGAAACTTCAAATAATGTACATGGGATCCTGAGAATAAGAACATAAATAGACACAATGGATTAGGAAATTATTCCAGCCAGTTCATATGGCTCCTTTGGCAACAGCACTGTAACCATACCAACTGTTTTCCATCATGTTGACGTCTTGTCATCATGTTGGCATATCCTAACATGGACCAGGCCTCTTCTCTAATGCCACCTTCTCTGTGAATCCTGCTCTGGTAATGAGGGTAGAGACCTTGTCTGTTTCATTCCCTGTTGTATTCCCAGCCTCACTGCCTATACTTCGATTACTTGATATTAAAGTTATTTTGGTAAGTTAGTTAACTGTTGAACATCATCTGTAAGATTATGATGATAATAACACCTTATGAGGTTGTTGCCAAGGTTAAATGAGATAAAACATTTTACACTTAGTAAGTGCCTACGACATGTTTACTTGTTACCAAATTGGTATTATAAACAAGCAATAGTGATACTTTGTCTTCCAAAATTCAGTTAGTGAA
>NW_012153799.1:867-1239 GCF_000956105.1 Propithecus coquereli
GCATGCAAAAATCCTGATGTGTCATAAAGATAACCAAAATAACTTGTTTCAGCATTTCCCTTCGAGAGTTTTGATTGAAAAATTAGATTCCCATTAAAGGCAAGCGAAAAGAGCTGGCAAAGTATAGGCTAAGGAAAAAAATTTCTTCAAAGTCCATTAACTGATTTTCAGTAGAGCTACCTAAATTGTGTTTTAGATCTTCAGTACTGTACTTCTTTTACTGTCGATGCTTATCTCAAGAATGCAGGGAGGCCAAATGCTTGTATTTATGAAAGCGCTTTTTGATATTTGCTAAAACATGATGGAAAAGCCAGGTAATAGTGGCACAGGCTCTTTATAGATCATAAAAGGAACAAATAAAACCTCTTAAAA
>NW_012153799.1:2384-3895 GCF_000956105.1 Propithecus coquereli
TGGCTAAGCCATGGTACCCAGATATCTGGTCAAACATTATTCTAGGTATTTCCTGAAGGTATCTTTTTAGATGAGATTAACATTTAAGTCAGTAGACTTTGAGTAAAGGAGATTGTGTTTACTTATAACGTGGGTGAGCCTCATGCAATCAGTTGCAGGCCTTAATAGAAAAAAACTGACCTCCTTGGAAGAAGAGGAAATTTTGCCAGCAAACTGCATTTGGACTTAAATTGCAGTATCAGTTCTTCCATGGGTCTCCAGCCTGCCCACCCACCCTACAGATTTTGGACTTGCTGGTCTCTGCCATTATATGAGCCAGTTCCTTAAAATAAATTTCTTTTCTTCAGTGTACATACATATTATACGTATCCTATTTGTTCTCTTTCTCTGGAGAATGCTGATTAACAGAAAACCATGGCAGTTGGGTGCTGTGGCTTGAGGAGAGAAAATCAGCTGCAGGCTCGATTATCATGTATCTCTTTTCATACTTCCTTTTGCCACGTTTAACCTTCTTTCCTAGATGGTGAGCTCCTAGAAGTCAGTGGGAACAATATCAAAGGTCTGGTATGGATAAAGACTTTGAAAGGGAGTATCCTTTAACCCTTATGTTAAAGCAGTCAGAAATGAATGTGCAAAAAAGTCGGCTTGTCATTTGGATTTCTCTCTCCACTTCAGAAAAGCTTTTAGAGGCCATAGGCAGTCCTATGGAAGCTACTAGATGAAAAGTCTAGATTTTGCTCTTCAAGAGTTGCATGGCATTATACGAATTGCTTCATGTCTCCATACCTCTGTTTCTGCCTGTAGATTAAGCAAGGTAACAGAAGTTCCTGTACCCATGAAAACAGGCAAAACTAATCGATGCTGTTGTAAGTCAGGATAGTGGTTATCCTTGTAATAATTAGAAAGGAGTATGAGGGGAGCCTTCTAGGGGGCTGGTGAATATTCCGTTTCTGGATCTGAGTGCTGGCTATAGAGATTTATTCAGTTTATAAAAAATTACTGAGCGGTAGTCACATGTGTATTTTTAATGCAAATTACATTTCAATAAAAAATTTTTAAAAGTTCATATACTCAGTCCTGTAAGTACTTTAAAAAAATTGATAGCATGCAAAAATCCTGATGTGTCATAAAGATAACCAAAATAACTTGTTTCAGCATTTCCCTTCAAGAGTTTTGAATGAAAAATTAGATTCCCATTAAAGGCAAGCGAAAAGAGCTGGCAAAGTGTAGGCTAAGGAAAAAAATTTCTTCAAAGTCCATTAACTGATTTTCAGTAGAGCTACCTAAATTGTGTTTTAGATCTTCAGTACTATACTTCTTTTACTGTCGATGCTTATCTCAAGAATGCAGGGAGGCCAAATGCTTGTATTTATGAAAATACTTTTTGATATTTGCTAAAACATGATGGAAAAGCCAGGTAATAGTGGCACAGGCTCTTTATAGATCATAAAAGGAACAAATAAAACCTCTTAAAAGTATATTTGGAGCTTCACAGTTCCTAGTCAGAAAAT
>NW_012153800.1:0-2644 GCF_000956105.1 Propithecus coquereli
GCAGAGTGGAAGCCAGGGAAAGTCTTATCAACAATGAATCAGCCTCTTTGATCTGAAGCTAAACTGACTCATTAACATCAAGCTTCCACCTGGGGTTTTTCCAGCCACTGAAGTGGTTGCCTAATTCCCAGCTGTCTGGAGTTTCCAGTTCAAACTGGCTTTACAAAAAAAAAAAAAAAAGTCCCACCACCTCACTAGCGTTGGTTCACACTCCATTAAAAACATACACAGATCTCTGCTACTAATCCAAAGGATTAGAGGCTCCAAAAATATTCTTAAGGTAATTAAAAACAATCCAGGTAAAATAAAGATAAATTATTCCACCCAGTTTGGAACTAAACATCCAAGGAGAGAAAGAGGGGTAAATGGATGAAGTTAAAACAGAGAACAGAGGTAGAGGCATTCAGGGAGTAGCAGAAAAGTAGAAAACAATGGGAGAAAAAAGCCAAAAGTGAACATGGAGGGAGCTGGGATGAGGGGGTCTAAAGAAATGGGTGAAAAACAGGAAAAAGAGGAAAGAAGGGGGCAGCCAAGCAAGAGCCATGGTAACGAGCGGCCCTCACACCATTTCCAGAAGCCTAGCCTACCTACCCACCCAGAGATCATCTGCACTGCGCTATGAATTAATCAGCATGTAAATCACCCCCTTTATCTGCGGAAATTGAATTTAGCTGCCAATCCTGATTGAGGGCATAGAGGCCTCCTCACAGAAAGATCACAGCTCTCAGGGAGAATGCCTTTTCTTTCCTTAAATCAAAGCTTCCATAAACCCATGGAAACAGCTGCAGCTGGAGCCACAGACTTTGTGAAAGGTAGCAGGCTGAGGACAGTAATTATAATTAGCAGTTACATAACATGTTTGTTCTTCAAAGTGCTCTACAAGCATCAGCTAATTAATAGCTTACTATGCCCCATGCAGAGCTACTGGTTTTTCCTGCAGTGACTAATCCTTGTACCCCCATTGAAATCTAAATGGTGGCGGCAGAGTAGCTTGAGCAATGAAGCAAATGGCTGAGGGTCCAGAAGCTATGCCCAGCCCTCTTACCAAGTGACTCCCTAGATAGCTCTGTGCTGGGGACACTTCCCCAAATGTTGAATTCAGCATTCCAGGAGTCAGCTGGCTCGCCTCCTCCAAATAACTCTGGGAGGTGCTATTAGGGATGCAATGATAGGTTGGAGTGGCCAGCAGTCTAGTTCAGTATGGCATTAGCTCTTCTCAACTTCCCCAATTATTAAGACTGCGACCCTGGAGTCTGGGGTGTAGTTACAGATTACTCTTGCTTCTCTGTGCAAGTTGGGCAAATCAGTGTGACCTCTCTAAGAGAAGGTTGAATTAGATCCCTGGGTTCTGACCCAGGTCTACCCTTCTTTGTTTTTCTGTTGCAGTCTCTTGACTACATCCCCTTCAGTTTGTAGTGGAGATAACTGAATGTAAAAATTGCATGGCGCAGACAGGGCCTCAGCAGAAGAGCTGAATTTTCCACCTACTCCAACGATGCTTTACCCAAGGACTTCAGAGGTCCATGAATGCCTTGAATTTATTTGTAAAACATCATATATATACAGGTACGTGCATGCCTTTGAGGAAAAAGTCTGTTTCCCTACTGTACTGTAACTTCCAAGAGGGTAGTGCCAACGGGGTACCTCACACGTAGTGCACACTAAATAGATACCTGTTGAATGAACGGATAGATCTCATCAAATGCCTGTTCCCAAAACGGTTAGCCATTGCTCTGTGGACCAGAGCAATCACCAGAGATCCACAGGTTTTGCCTGCTCTGGCTACACTTCCCTGTGGAAAATGTTGATGGGCAACGTCCAAGACATTCCACCACAGTTCTGCTGCTAGTCAAACCAGAGATCCAGACCAAAGCTACCTGGAGATTTCACTCTTCAGAGATCTGTCTTCAGAGTCAAGCAAGTCAACATCCAGAAATATATTCCCAGAGACCATGTGACAACCATTTGTCACACACCCCTGATCAACCATCACAAATGGGAAGAATTATTGCGTTTTCCCACCTTGTCTCTTGGAGGCAGAGGTGTGAAGTGAAGCATGGGTACACTTCTGATTTATGAGAAGATCTTCACGTGAGGCTAACAATTTCAGGAAAAAGACTAACATGTGCATGGTGCTTTAAACTTTTCAAAATCCTCCCCATAGATTATCTCATTTCACTCCCTCTCAATACTCTTGGAAGTAGGAAAGGCAGATTTTACTTTCCGCTTTTTATAGATGAGGAAACTGAGGTTCATGATGCCTTGCCTGATGGCGCTGCCAGAATATGAAGTCTCAAAACTCCTTTTCACCAGCATTCCACTTCTGGATAAATATCTGAAAGAACAGAGGGCCAGGTGTGGTGACTCACACCTGTAATCCCAGTGCTTTGGGAGGCCAAGGCAGGAGGATCGCTTGAGGCCAAGAGTTCCAGATCAGCCTGAGCAATAGTGAGACCCTGTCTCTAAAAAAAAAAAATAAAAAATTAGCCAGATGTGATGGCATGGCCTATAGTCCCTGCTACTCAGGAGGCTGAAGCAGGAGGATTGCTTGAACCCAGAACCTTGAGGTTACAGTGAGCTCCGATGCCGCCACTGTACTCCAGCCTGGGCAACAGATTGAGACCCTGTTTCTAAAATAAAAAAA
>NW_012153800.1:3982-4565 GCF_000956105.1 Propithecus coquereli
GGTTCTTTTAAATATTAAAATTTTCTGGTACCTTTTACTATGTATCTTCAGATCCCTAACTCCTGAGCAGATGATAATGCAATTGTAGCAATTATTGCCAACTGAATGTTAAATGAAATATTTTATATAAAATCTCTGAACTTTTTAAAACAGATTAACAGATAAAGTATGTATCTTCTAAACACTCAATTTATATGTACCTTTCAAAGAAAAGTTGCATAGAGGGAGACAAACCTGAAATTACAAAATTGACATAAAATTTCTTCTCCACAACTCTGACTACCAAAAGACAAAAGAAAGTTTATAGAGAACTACATGAAGGTGAAAGATTACATTACCATTCTAGACCCAGCCAAACTACACTTCACTTAAGAGCCCAAATAAGCCATTTTCAGATACTTCAGAATTTTTAAAAATCCATATGTATATCTTTTCTAAAAACAAATTCAAAAATAACTACAGTGCAACAAAAAAAAAAAATGAATCAGAATAAATACCCTAAGAAAAGGAGTGGAGGGAAGACAGGTTTTAGAAGAAACACTAATGAGCAGTGAAATTGGCAAGATGTTTGGCTAAGTCTCCA
>NW_012153801.1:0-317 GCF_000956105.1 Propithecus coquereli
CACCACACTGCAGCCATGTCTATAATGTGCCAAACATTTGGGTAATCCTGGAAAATTTTGCTAGTTTTACAACACATTTGCAAATCTAGATGGTAATATTGGCAAGATACAATTTGAATGAGATCAACAGCTTACTTTAGGAAAAACAGTAAATAAAAACTGAGCTTTTTAAGCATGCTTATTTCAAAGTTTTCTTATAAGGTTTTTGTTATAAAGAGATTCTCACAGATGATTCTGGTAAGGAAATTGGAGATTCCCACAAAAATATAAGGCAAATAAGGTCAGGATTCATGTCTCTTATAAATGAATATCTAGCA
>NW_012153801.1:2777-3303 GCF_000956105.1 Propithecus coquereli
ATCCAACAGTTAATTTTTATTAGGTAATCTTTATGGTTTATTTTTAATTGAACTGAGTGATACGTCCCACATGGTTCAAAATCACAAGTGACATCTTGCTGAGTCTAACCTTTTCTACATTTTCTCACAACCCCAAACAAGGAACTGATTTGGATTTAGAAAATATAAGACAACATCATAAAACTTTAACAAAAGAGCATTTTTATTTATTGGAAAAAAATTATTTTACAACCATTACTTTACATGTTTGAAAATATAATGGCAATTTCTTTACATTTGCACTATAAATAATATTTTTAATTTTATCTTTGCATTAGAATTCGAAAAGTGTATTATAAGAGTGAGCTATTACAGAAATATTTACTGTGTTTATATAATTGAAATAATTTTGAAAGGCCTGTGAATAGTCTGCTTACCTTGCACTCATAGAGAACACATACTCCAGAAGACGAATAGACTGTACTTCTTTCTCCTTCAAAGTAGGTTCGTCCTTGAAATTGGCATATTGCTTTGGAATAAAAAAATG
>NW_012153801.1:3353-3790 GCF_000956105.1 Propithecus coquereli
CAACCAAATAGATTAAATCCCTCTTAAGGAGAAACAAAAATACAAAATACTTTTCTGATAACTGTCAGCTCTGCACTAGGAGCAAACATATGGCTTCTATACTGTCAGTCTCCAATATCTTCAGGACAAGGGTCATTAACCATGTTATATTATGCTTACCATTATATAAGTACTAAAATAACTCTTGGAACCTGCAGGCTTCCATTTTAACGACTGCATTATTACATTAACTGCATTGTTAGCTTAGACTTTTAGATATTATTTCTGTAAACACTATTTTCATGGAAGAAGTACACATTTCAATATCTGCCTTTTCCTGGCTTATTTATGTAAAGGATTTTCTCCAAATCATAATCTCCTGTCAAAAAAGTGGTAGGAGACATGTCTACAGCAGAGTCAAATGCTAGTTTTCCTTTGGTTTGACAGTAATATAAGTT
>NW_012153802.1:0-518 GCF_000956105.1 Propithecus coquereli
ATTTTAATGAAGTAGGACATTGTACACAAAATTCCAAGACTTGTGCCTGACCTGTAGTCAGGGCCTAAAACAGATTAATTTCCTTTTCTCCTCCTACATCTTCTCTTCAAACATTAGATATTGGAATTTAATTTTTTTCTAACAAACAGCTCACAAAAATATCTTAATTGGAGAGATTGGAAATTGTGTAGAAAAAGAGACCAAAAACAATAAGATCTTAGTCCTGAACCATTAACCATTAACCAGCCCTTTGAGCACAGTGAGGGATCAGTGTGTCCCAAGATACCAAGACCCATTGATTGTGTCAATCTAGGAGACATTTTTAAGATGATTGTCTTCAGTTTCTATTTAGTATGTGCAATCTCTTCTTCTATATTTCTTACTTTTCTTTTCTATATTTCTTCTTTCCCATTTCCCTTTGTGCCTTCCTCAGTCACCCAGCACCGTCACTCCTACCTCTTGGGGAGGTGGAGGAATTACGCTTAGTTTCATTTACATCTTAGCATAACGATGACAAT
>NW_012153802.1:10154-11540 GCF_000956105.1 Propithecus coquereli
TTAAAAGTATATAATTTGGTAAGTCTGACATATGTACATATACCCATGAAACCATCATCAAATCAAGACAATGAATACATCCAGAGTTTCTTTCAGCCCTTGGGAAACCCTCCTGCCTACTCCTCACCCCCACCCCCTGGAAACCATTTATCTGTTTTCTGCCACATAGAATACCTTGAATTCTCTAGAATTGTATATAAGTGTAATCATAAAGTATGTACTTTTTTGGTCTGGCTTCTTTAACTCAGCATAATTATTTTCAGATTCATCTATGCTGTAGCATGTGTCAGTTTATTCTTTTTATTGCTGAGTAATATTCTATTGCACAGATATACCACAATACTCACCTGGGATATTTCCAGTTTGAGGCTAATATAAACAAAACTGCTATGAAAATCTGTGTTCAAGTCTTTTATAGATATATGCTTGCATTTATTTCAGGTAAATGCATAGGAATGAAATAGCTGGAACATATGGTAGATTTTTGCTTAACTTTGCCAATTTTTTTTTTCCAAAGTGGTTGTACCAGCAATGCAAGCTACTTTCAGTTCTTCTACAGCCTTGCCAACTTATGATATGATCATTCTTTTTAAATTTCGCCATTCTAATAGGGAAGGAGTGGTATTTCATGGTGGTTTCTTTTAGATTAACTGAATTTTTAAACTTAGTTTTTCTCTTTGTTGGATTTTTAGTAATAAATCTCCACCACATTATTTTAGAAGATACCTTAGGGTTTGTAATATATGTATTTAACTTATTGCAGCATGAGTGATAGTATATTGCTTCATATATAACATATGAACCTTATGGCAGTATCCTTCAATTTCTCCCTTCTTGTCCTTTATGCTATTATTGTCATACATTTCACTTTTACACATTATGAACTCCATAATACATTGATTTTTTTGTTTAAATGTTAATTATTGTTCACCAGTGTAAATAATATGAAAAGTTCTCATTTACCCATGTGGTAGCTGTTTCTAGTGTTCGTCATTCTTTTGCTATGATTCAAATTGTCACCTGATATTATTTTCCTCTTCTCCAAAAACTTTGACATTTCTTGTACAGTGGGTGTATCAATGATAAATACTTTCAACTACTGTGTGTCTTAAAAGTCTTTATTTTGCCCTCAAATTGAAAGATATTTTCACTGAATATAGAATTCAGGGGTGACACCTTTTATTCTTTAAGTATTGTAAAGATACTGCCTCACTGTCTTCTTGTTTGCATTGTTTCTGACAAAAAATCTGCTGCTGCATTTATTAATATCTCTGATCCTTTGTGTGTAATGTATTAATAGTTTTAGCAATTGACTATGTTGTGCCTTAGAGTAATTTTCTTCATATTTCTTGTGCTTGGGGTTCATTAGGCTTCTTTGATATCTGT
>NW_012153802.1:13705-14350 GCF_000956105.1 Propithecus coquereli
GACTTTCAAAAATCTTTACCCTTTCATGTGCTTTTTCTTATATTTAGCATGGGATTCTACCTTGACCTCACTAAATTCTTTACATTTTTTGTATTCAGCAAAGTGTCATTTTTTCCATGAAGCCCTCTGCTTCTTCCCCCTGGCTAAGCCTGCTTCTGTCCC
The DNA here is from genome assembly GCF_000956105.1 of Propithecus coquereli. Lineage (NCBI taxonomy): Eukaryota > Metazoa > Chordata > Mammalia > Primates > Indriidae > Propithecus > Propithecus coquereli. The sequence goes on from NW_012153802.1 coordinate 13,868, forward strand.
TACTCTATTCCTGTAGTTCTTTGTTTGTGTACATAGCAACTCTAGCATATGCTATATTATATGCCACTTACATGTGTATCTGCCATTTTCCTTAGCAGACTGAGAGCATATGGAAGGCAGGAATCACATCTCAATAACTTCTGAATGAACTTCTCAGTACTTCTGTAAAATAAATATATCTCCTTGTTCTTCTGTAGATTGAAATATTCCTCACCTTATAGACATGTGGTTTATATCTCATGTTTTCTCCCAAATTCAATCCTTCAAAAAGTTATAATTATCACTTGGTGTAGTCCTATAAGACTGTTACGGTAGTCAATTGCCTTTACTCATTTGGAATTACTGGAGCTATATGCTTTATCCCACAGTTCCAAACCTGGCCGTGCATCAGAATTTCCCATCACTGACCCAGCAAGTCAAAATTTCAAAAGAATGATACCCAGGAATATACATTTTTAAATAGCCACTGGGGTGAGTCCAGTC
>NW_012153803.1:0-355 GCF_000956105.1 Propithecus coquereli
AGGAACACTACTGTATAGATACATTCTGTCACATCTGCCAAAAAACTCACATGGTTAATTTCTTATATTCAGTCAACAGTTATATTAAGCAAAGGAATGAGTCTCAATTTCTCTAAGGGGAACCCCCCCAATTCCTATTCTCTCAAATATATAGATTATACAATTATGTGTATAGATTTTTTTCTCTAGGCCTATAGTCTTTAATAGAACAAAATGTTTTCTGCTGTCACTTCAAACAAATTAATCTTTCAACTCTTCTCAAAATAATACTTTCAACTCTTCTCGTGTGGTCCCAAGAATTAGTCAAAATGACTGAGGCTTAGGTATCCTTCACATGCCTTGCTTCCCTCCTTGG
>NW_012153803.1:3755-4238 GCF_000956105.1 Propithecus coquereli
TTACCAGACTTCAAACTTTATTACAAGGCTGTAATAATCAAATCAGCTTGGTACTGGCACAAAAATAGAGACATTGACCAGTGGAACAGAACTGAGAATCCAGATATAAAACAATCCTCATATAGCCATCTAATCTTTGACAAAGCAGACAAAAACATACACTGGGGAAAAGAATCCTTAATCAATAAACGGTGCTGGGAAAACTGGATAGCCACATGTAGAAGGCTGAATCAGGACCCACACCTTTCACCTCTCACAGAAATGAACTCACGCTGGGTAACAGAGTTAAACCTAAGGAGTGAAACTATTAGAATTCTAGAGGAAAATGTTGGAAATACTCTTCTAAACATTGGCCTACGCAAAGAATTTATGAATACCACCCCAAAATCAATCACAGCAACAACCAAAATAAATAAATGGGACCTGATCAAATTAAAAAGCTTCTGCACAGCCAAAGAAACGGTCACAAGAGCAAACAGACAA
>NW_012153803.1:7308-7798 GCF_000956105.1 Propithecus coquereli
GAAACAGAGCAGAGGCTTTGCGTCCTTCCCACAGAGGAACTGAAATATGAAGCTCAGAGCCTAGTGTTGGTTCTAGAGACCACACTGCAGGACGTGAAGAAGGGGGTCTCTTAAATCAATGTCACCAAAATGTTTCAGAAATTCTGCCCAGTAGAGGACAGGCCTATCACTAATCAGGATTTCTGTGCCTCAATCAAGGAATGTCCATTATATTTCATTCCTGGTAAATGAAAAAGAACTCAAAGTTCCCATGGGCCTAGGTTCTAGACCAAGATGCCACCATGTTTAGCTGGGCAAGGCAGTCTACCGCCTTGGACCCCAGCTTGCTCAACAGGAAAATGATGGGTTGGGGTAGAAGATCCGTCAGGCTCCAAAGTTAGAAGATCATCTGCTTGTAAATTTTCTATGAGAGCTCAAGCTTGCAGCCCCGGACTGAGGTAACTTCAACAGAAGATGAGCGGATTTTGATCTCCCAGAGATTATCTCGGAG
>NW_012153804.1:0-327 GCF_000956105.1 Propithecus coquereli
CTACAAACTACACCAACTAGCTCTTAGATCTGATAAATGAATTCAGTAAAAATTCAGGCTACAAATCAATGTGCACAAATTAGTAGCACTTCTATTCAACATAGTACTGGAAGTCCTAGCCAGAGCAATTAAGGTAAGATAAAAAATACAAAGTATCCAAATTGGATAGGAGGAAGTCAAATTATCCCTCTTCACTAGTAGATGATCTTCAACTATAAAACCCTACAAACTCCACCAACTAGCTCTTAGATCTGATAAATGAATTCAGTAAAAATTCAGGCTACAAATCAATGTGCACAAATTAGTAGCACTTCTATACACCAATGG
>NW_012153804.1:5938-6748 GCF_000956105.1 Propithecus coquereli
GAAATTACAACAGGCACAACAGATATACAAAATATCACCTATGAATAGTATAAAAATCTCTACACAAATAACCTTGAAATCAGAAATTAGGTAATTGACAAATAGTCAGAAAAAAACAGCCTACCTGGGCTCAATCAGAAAGAAAGAGAATTAGTGAAGAGACCAATATCACGTAAAAAAATGGAAGCAACAATAAAAATTCTTCCTAAAAAAAGAAGACCCAGATCAGATGGTTTCTCATCTCAATTTTACAAGATCCATGAAGAAGAACTGGTGCCTATCCTGCAGATATTATTTCACCATATCAGGAAGGAAGGACTCCTCCCCAACATCTTTAAAGAAGCCAACATCACCCTGATACCAAATCCAGGGAAGGACTCAACAATAAAAGACATCTATAGACGAATATATCTTATCAATATAGATTCAAAAATTTTCAAGAAAATTTTAGCAAACTGACTTCAGGTGCTTATCAAAATAATCCATCAGGACCAAATGGCTTCATCCCAGAAAATCAGGGATGGTTAAACATACACAAATCTAGAAATGTAATTCACCACATTAACAGAAGTAAAACCAAAGATCATATGATCCTCTCAACAAGTGCAGAAAAAGCATTTGACAAAATTCACCACCCTTTTATGATAAGAAAGCTTAAGCAAATTGGCATAGATGGGAGTTACCTAAAAATGATTTAAGCAACGTATGAAAAACCCACAGCCAATGTCATACTGTATGGGGAATAATTGAAAACATTCCCACTTAGAATTGGAAGCAGACAAGGTTGCCCTCTATCACCATTTCTATTCA
>NW_012153804.1:8541-9091 GCF_000956105.1 Propithecus coquereli
GTTCATAGCAGCAAAATTCATAATTGCAAAGATGTGGAAATGACCCAAGTGTCCATCAATTCTTGTGTTGAGTAATAAAATGTGGTATACGTATACCATGGAGTACTACTCTGCCATAAAAAATGATTAACTAATACCCCTTTTACTCTTCTGGATGGAGATGGAGCTCCATTCTTCAAAGTGAAGTATCACAAGAATGGGAAAATAGCACCACATCTACTGACCATTAAATCGTGACTAATTTACCAACACTTATGTGCACTTATGGAAGTAACATTCACAAGGCTTCATGCAGGTAGGATGGGTGAGCAGGGGATGGGTAAATTCACACATAATGGGTATGATGCTGCATGATGTCTCATGTTTGGGCATGCTTGTAGCTCTGACTTGAGAAATGAAAATGCAATATTTGTAACCAAAGTATTTATAGCCCCATCATATTCTGAAATTTTTTTAAAAAGTAAGCTAAGAACATAAATAGACATTTTTCAAAAGAGAAAACACTAATGGCCGACACGCTTCTGAAAAAATGTTCAACGCCACTAATCAC
>NW_012153805.1:0-787 GCF_000956105.1 Propithecus coquereli
CTCATTGTTTGTGCATACTCCCGTCCCCTCCTCCCCCTCCCCCCTCCGCCTACCCAACATCCAATAAATGTTATTCTTATATGTGCACTTAAGTGTTGATCAGTTAATACCAATTTTATGGTGAGTACATGTGGTGTTTGTTTTTCCATTCTTGGGATACTTCACTTAGTAGAATGTGTTCCAGCGCTTTCCAAGAGAATACAAGAGGTGCTATACCATTGTTTCTTAAACCTGAATAGTACTCCATGGTATAAATATACCACAGTTTATTAATCCACTCATGTATTGATGGGCATTTCGGTTGTTTCCACATCTTTGCAATTGTGAATTGTGCTGCGATCAACATTCGAGTGTGGGTGTCTTTTTCATAGAGCGACTTTTGTTCTTTTGGGTAGATGCCCAGTAAGGGACTGCTGGATCAAATGGTAATTCTACTTGTATCTCTTTAAGGTATCTCCATATTGCTTTCCACAGAGGTTGTACTAGTTTGCAGCCCCACCAGCAGTGTATGAGTGTTCCTATCTCTCCGCATCCACGCCAACATTTATTGTTTTGGGACTTTTTGATAAACATCATTCTCACTGGAGATAAATGATATCTCATTGTGGTTTTGATTTGCATTTCCCTGATGATTAGAGATGTTGAGCATTTTTTTCATATATTTTTTAGCCACTATTCTGTCTTCTTTTGAAAAGTTTCTGTTCATGTCCTTTGCCCACTTTTTGATAGAGTCATTTGATTTTTTCTTATTGATTTTCCTGAGTTCTCAGTAGATTCTAGTTATCAG
>NW_012153805.1:6458-6848 GCF_000956105.1 Propithecus coquereli
AAGATGTGGGAAGACCAATTTAAAGGCCTGGGCAATAGATGTGAGTCCCCTGTGGGCAGAAAATAAATGAATTACATCCACGGAGCTGGTACTGCAGCTGGGGAATAAGCAGAAAGAGACATCTCTGAGAAATGGAGTAGAGAAAGGAATGTCAAGCAGGGACCTGACCCAAAAACAAGAAGGAGTCAAAGCAAACTCCAGGTTATTAATCTGGAGACTGGCAATGAAAGCGTTTGTTAAACACAGAGCCATCTGAAAGTCAAAAGACAGGTTCCTGGTTTGCTTCCCTCTCCTCTGTGATGCCAGGCAAGATACTCAATCCTCTTAGCCTAAGCTTCCTCATCTACAAAATAGATACAACAATACTCTGCACTGAGTTGTTGAGAGAAC
>NW_012153805.1:12785-13103 GCF_000956105.1 Propithecus coquereli
AACCAAGAAGGGGTGAGGGTGAGAGGAGGTGATGAGTAAAAACTTACCTATCGGGTACAATGAACACTGTTCTGGTGATGGGCACACTAAAAGTCCCCACTTCGGCATTACACACTGTATCCATATAACAAAAATATTTGTACCCCCTTAATATTTTGAAATAATATTTTAAAAGGTAAGGCATGAAATCACTTCAGTTTACTTTTGGTTAGTAAATTTAATGAACCAAGAAGGGGTGAGGGTGAGAGGAGGTGATGAGTAAAAACTTACCTATCGGGTACAATGAACACTGTTCTGGTGATGGGCACACTAAAAGTC
>NW_012153806.1:0-1134 GCF_000956105.1 Propithecus coquereli
AAAAAGACTCAAACTGCTAAAACTCATTCAAGAAGAAATAGAATATGAGAATAGGTCTTTCTTTAACATGTAAAGATATTTGTTTAACAATCTAAATACCTCCCACAAAGAAAATTCAAGGAACAGATGGTTTCATGGATGAAGTCTAACAAATATTTAAAGAATAATTAATACCAGAATTCTTATAGGTTAATGGCTTAGGTTTAAGTCTGTTATCCACTGTCAGTTGATTTTTGTGAGAGGTGAGAGGTGCGGAGAATTGTAGAAGAAAATGTTGGAAAAACTCTTATAGATATTGGCCTACGGAAAGAATTTATGAAGAAGACCCCAAAGGCAATCACAACAACAAAAATAAATAAATGAGACCTGATCAAATTAAAAAGCTTCTTCACATCCAAGGAAACTGTCACAGGAACAAACATACAACCTACAGAATCAGAAAAAGTATTTGCATGCTACACATCTGATAAAGGGCCGATAACTAGAATCTGTGTAGAACTCAGGAAAATCAGCAAAAAAAATCCCAAACAACCCCATTAAAAAGAGGGCAAAGGACATGAACAGAAACTTTTCAAAAGAAGACAGACTAATGGCCAAAAAACATGAAAAAATCCTCAACATCTCTAATCATCAGGGAAATGCAAATCAAAACCACAATGAGATATCACTTAACTCCAGTGAGAATGCCTTTTATCAAAAAGTCCCAAAACAATCAATGTTGGCATGGCTGCGGAGAGATAGGAACACTCATAAACTGCTGGTGGGACTGCAAACTAGTACAACCTTTATCGAAAGTAACATGGAGATACATAAAAGAGCTATAATCAGAACTACTATTTGATCCAGAAATCCCACTACTGCGCATCTGCCCAAAGGAAAAAAAGACATTCTACAAAAAAGACATCTGCACTTGAATGTTTATAGCAGCACAATTCACAATTGCAAAGATGTGGAACAATCCAAGTGCCCATCAATACATAAGTGGATTAATAAAATGTGGTATATGTATACCATGGAGTTCTACTCAGCCACAAAAAATAATGGTGATATAGCACCTCTTGTATTATCCTGGATAGAGCTGGAGCCCATTCTACTAAGTGAAGTATCACAAGAATGGAAAAACAAGCACCACAT
>NW_012153806.1:6264-6777 GCF_000956105.1 Propithecus coquereli
CTGGACAACCCAGCTTGAAAGGTGATCAAAGCTGAAGGGTGAGCTAGGATTGCACCGGGAACGAGGAGTGACCCTGTTTGTAACCCCATGTTAAAGAAGTCCTCAAAATAGCACACTTGTGCCCCACTGTGATACAAAGATCAGAAAGAGATCATTTAATTCTTTTCTCAAACTGTGTCTTCTCTCACACTGATGTACCCAAGGGACAGAGCATGCAATGGATGGTCTTTTTCCTTCTCCCAGATGAGTTCTTCCAAGAGGTTTCTAGGGCCTCATGCAAATGACCTTCAGTAAGGCTTCTTCCTTCAGTTTGCCTGATACGCCCAGACAGTGTTGAATATCAGTTTTAATGAACATGTACAGTACACCATGGCGAGATTATCTGTCTGTCTCACCATCTATCTACAAAACTAAAAATGCTGACATTTTCACTTACAGCCCTCTGAATTATTATGAACCCTATCAAAAATCTACAGAAAAAATACATGACAAACTTATATTCAATTCAACTTA
>NW_012153806.1:19622-20021 GCF_000956105.1 Propithecus coquereli
AATGGGATAAAGCATACACTGGAAAAAATAATGACTAAAAATTTCCCCATTTAATTATAATTATCAATGCATATTATCCAAAAAGCTCAAGGGAAATTGATCCAAATAAATATAAAGAAAACACACCTACACACATAGAGTCAAATTGCTAAAATCCAAATATAAAGAGAAAACCTTGAAGCAGCCATTACCCAAGGGGAATAATGATAAGTATAACTGCTATCTTCTTATCAGAAACAATGTAAGCCAGAATGCAATGAAATGAAATATCTAAAATATTGTAAGCAAATAAAAAAAACCTGTCAACTCAGAATTCTATATTCAGCAAAGATATTTTACAAAAATGAAAGAAAAAAAAGACATTTCAGATAAACAAAAACTAAGAGGAATTTTTACCAG
>NW_012153807.1:0-18343 GCF_000956105.1 Propithecus coquereli
TCAATTAACTTGGCATTTTTTTCCTCTCTCTCTCATCCTTCCCCTACATGGTCCTCTAATTCAGCTTATGAAACACTAGATACCCAATTCAGCAAGCAGCATTAGTTGTTAAATAATCCTGTTGCATATTTTGTAAAAGATGGATTATGCACAGGTGTGGTCACTGTGTCTAGTAATTAGAGGCAGCATTTGGGGCAAGACGATTTGTAACTAGGGTTTCTCTCATTTAAATATCAGTGCCAGGTGTTTCTGTATATCCATTCTCTCCCATTCTTCCTAGTACCACCAATAGTTTTACATAGTAAATTTTGCTCTCAGGATCAGATTATCCACCATCGAGTTCCTGTGTATTAAGTATTTCCAAATTGTACAGTACTGTTTACCCCAAAACACTGTTTTTTTTCTTATAGTATATTACTTAGTTATAGAAAGGCAGGTCAGGTGGGGTCATTGAGGAAAGAAAATCAAGGAATTTGGGTGTCAGGTCCATTGACTGTCAAACTTTGGTTCAGGCATCAGCAGTTTCAGCATTATCTGGGACCTAAATGCAAACTATTAAGCTCACCTGGAACCTACTGAACTCTTAGGGTGGGGGCCCTGCCACCTATGGTTTAACAGCCCCTCCAGGTGATGAGATGTTAAGGTAAAGTTTGCAAATCACTAATCAGGACTGTCCTTATCCCCAAGCTACAGACACACCCAATTTGGCTGAATACTGGTGGAATCAAATGTTTTGGTAATACTATGAATGAGTCAGTTGCCCTCCCAGTCAGTATTAAAGAATTTCCATATGTAAATTTAGGGGTGAGTTTTGTCTTAAAATGTTGATTGGCCATAACTTACTTTCAGTAATTTATTTTTTCAATTTCTAAATCCCCAAACGTCAGGATCTTCATATTTCTAATTCCTAAATGTATGCTAATAGAAGATTGCCCCTAGCTGCATGTGCCCTAACATTTGCCTATTTAAATACTTGGTGTACTGTCTTTTGCAAGTATTTGCTTGGCATCATCCAGCATCCAGAGAGTGTTTCCATGATAACTTTGCTGTATCAAAACCAGGTGCAGATCACTCCAGTTCACATGGTGATGAATCAATTTGGTTGGGCTTGGCATGACCACCTCTGGACTTGCCACCTGGGTCTTTAAAATTCTGCATATTAAACTTCTTCCCCTCTCTAAGATGAGAGTTTAACATAATGCTTTAGGTTCTGAGATCTAGACAACTTCTTCTGTTGCTAATTAGATAGATGGTAGAGAAAGTAAAATGATTGGGCCCCAGGAGAAGGAGGATTTTCCCCCGGTGAACCCAGTTGGAGGACCTCTCAGTTATGGGAGAATTGTTGTTTTAGTTAAAGATGTGCTTTGGAAATGTCTACTTCTCTTTAGCATCATGATGGTCACCATTAAAAAAAAAAAAAGACACCATTTACAAAACTTATCCCGGGTCCTAAAAGTTTGGATTCAACCAATCTCATATTGAAAATATTCAGGGGGAAAAAAAAAAAAAGGAATGGTTGTGTCTGTACTGAACATGTACAGACTTTTTTTTTTGTTGGTATTATTCCCTAAACAATATAGTATAACAACTATTTATATAGCATTCATATTGCATTAGGTATCGTAAGTAATCTAGAGATGATTTAAAGTATACAGGAGGAAGTGTGTAGGTTATATGCAAATACTACACCATGTTATATCAGGGACTTGAGCATCTGTGGATTTTGGTATCCACAGCGGTCTTGGAACCAATCCCCCACGGACACCAAGCGACAACTGTACTTAATTGGATGTCCAAAGTGAATTGGACTGCCAATATTCTCTCTTTTCCCATGTATTACTCTTAGATCAAGGGAAAAAACAAATCCCTGTATTTTATAATTAAGAACAAATCCCTGAGTCCTTTAACTTACTTCAATAACAAAGCAAACTGCATAAAAATACCCTTCCAACAGAAGAGCCATCAGGGAGCCCAAGAATAGATACCATCTCACCTCATTTACTTAAAATTTTCTCGCCTCGAAGCTTAGCCCCTCAATGCTACTTCCACAAACTTGATCCCAGCCAGTCCTCTCGGGGCCCTTCTTGCCATTACTTAACACTGTAGATCCAGTGTTGCTGCTCAAACCTGTATCCCCTCAAGTTCTTTCCTAACTAAAGGACAGCAGTTAATTGGCAATAGACAAACAAGTCCCAGAGCAATTATGAAAGTGCAATTGAGTTTGCATTAGTAGATGCAATTAGGGGAAAGATGCAGGAGGAAGTGTGTACAGCATCCTCCATGCACTGCCTGGAGGTGGGCTCTTCTGGCAACGAGATGCACTCCAGGTTTTTTAGCACAACAACACGCAAGTTTTTTTCCACCTCCCCTCATTAGTTGACTTAGCCTGGCAAGCAGCAAACTCTGTGTTGTACACGTCCAACTCGTTTTCTCTAGGTCCTGCAGCAGTAGGACTTCAGGCTTAAAGAAAGCCTTTACGAGGGCCCGAGAGGAGAGTAAGCATGTCTAGCCTGAGTAATAGGCTAGAGCGGGAAGAAGTGCTTCCAAAGTGAGTGACAAGGCATGATTGCTAGGCCTGCAAGTGTCAACTTTGTCCTCGGCTGCAGGAAAAGTCAAGCAGGGACGGTTGAGCTAGCTGTTCAGTCTCAGTAGCCAAAAAGCACATGGTGTCTATTCTAGACGAGCAAGCGGTAGGGCCTATTAGGAAGGAGAGGTAACAGGTAACAAAAGGCCTCCACTAATTCAATAAGAAATTTTTTTTAAAAAGTTCCATAGGGATTTTTTTTAATACGAGGATGTGAGGGTGGGGGAAATTGGCCCAAGGACAGGCAAAAGAGCTGGGAGGAAAAACAGCTCTATTTTTCAACACACAAACAATGCCATTTGAAGTAGTGGATTGAATACAGAAGTATCATGAAAGTTCCTAATTTGGCTAGTGTCTATATTCTTAATATAGTAACAGTATTAATGTCTGTCCTCTAAGCCTGTATAAATCTGAACCCTCATGTTATTGGCCAGTTGGAAATAACAGTGTAAACAGACTCTGTTGCCCTAATTAAATTATGTACACTGAATGCTTTGTCCAACTGCAAGTATTTTAATATTCATTCTAAGCCACAAGGCTGTGTCAGACAAGCTATTGAAATTACTCTCTGTTGTTTAGAAATAGAATATATGGTAATCTGAAAGTATTAGTGGGGAAAATAAAAGCTTGGGATTGAATTGTCATGAACTTTAGGTCATTCTCTTTGCTCTACTCCATAGAAGACACTGAGAATTAGATTGATCCACTTTATTCATATAATGGCTACATTTTCTTTTTCTTTGACCGAAAAATCCAGGGGTTGGTTATATAGAAAGTTTATTTGGGGGGTGGGGAGTGGTGAGGGGCATTTAGTAAGGTAGAGAGAAAAATAGTATACAAGCTAGAAGAATAAAAAATGTAAACATTGAGAGCTAGAAGGATGAAAACGACAGTGTGCTCAGGAAATGACATGTCATTCAGTTGGAGTTTGTGGTGCCGTGAATCCTAGAGGTAGCATTGATTTTCCTACCCATGGTGAAAGCAAGGAATCAGTATGTTGTCCTATCGATTCCAATTAATGGTAGGGTAGAAACTGTTCAAAAGGAAGAAGAAAATGTGCATTAAAGGACACTGTTTCTTCACAGGGTGGGTGAGTGAATGCTTTGGGGTTGAGGCACTGAGTTGTTAAATTCAGGTCCATAATGTGGGGATTAGAAAGGCAGTCAGTAGTTAAACTGGTGTTTTAGAAATCATTTAAAAAACATATTAAATAAAATGCATTAATCCATATTTCATTCAAAAAGTGGCCAGTGGAAAATTGAGAAGTTGAAGATGAGACCCTTCTAAGTAAAACAGCTTGATACTCCTTAGCCAAAACACTACTATATTTACAAATAAGGGAAAACAACATTCATTTCCTAGGTGGTCGACAAGCTCATCTGGACGGGTGTACAACACTTCCCTGAGCATTCCAGCATGTTCTCTGCGAAGTTAAAGCCTGAATGCACCCCTAAGTCCCCTATGTGGATACCATTTGTGGCCAGGATTCAAGTTCTTTCCCATGAAGCTTTAAGGTCTCATCCAGAGCAGAGGATGGGGCTCAGGACTTGTTCATCTGACCCCAGCATCCTATGACAAACACCACAGCGGATGCGGGAAGTGAGAGGAGAGGGGTTCGTTTCGATATCACGGGCCCAGGAGCCCCTGCAATCTCAGATCCCCTGGGACTGGAACGCCTCCTCCAGTAAGCTCTTGTTTTGCAAAAGGCAGGTGGAGCCAGAGGGCGTTAGGACGGAGCTGGGATGGGTGAGGTTTTCTTTTATTTTAGATTTTCTCACTTGAGTCAGGTTTCATGAGACGGTATCGGAAGCAGAGGCCGTGTTCTATCCCGCGGATGGCGCTGGAAGAGCCGCGAGCAGGCGGTGGACCGCTGCCATGAGCGCGAGCGGGGCAAGCCCAGCCGCCGTGGGGCGACGAGCAGGAAGCCGCACGCCTGCCGGGGCTCATCACTGCGACTCCCCGAATGGTCATAAATGGTAATGGCGCGGAGGGGGGCCGGCACTGCAGGGGGGCAGACAGGGGAAATGAAAGAAAAGAGATCTGAGAAACTAAAGCCGTAGGGGGAGAAAAGAGTTAGCAGAGTTCTGGGGAAACAGCTAGCAGACGCAAACAGAGAGGCAGAGGGAGGGGAAAACGCCGGGCTGAAGCAACCTGCAGCAGAGACTTAAACAAAGGAGGGTTGAGAGAGGCGATCAGTCTCCGGTATCCGCACGGGGAGACAGCCAGCAGCTGCACTCTCGGGATGACTCCGAATAAATTCGCAGCATCTCCTTCAGGGTGGGAATGACTGGAGGATGTACCCAAACAAGAACTCAGAGAAACGAGTAAGTTTGGAAAAAGACTTTCGGATTTGGGCGGCCTCTGACGGTCCGCCCCTCTTCGAGGCATGCCTTCATCCATGCATTGCCTCTTCGTAGTTTCTGTCTCTAGTGTCATCGTCTTTATCGTGTTCTATGTGTTCAATTCTGGGGGAGAGCAAAGCTTCCAGAGACTAAATATCTCAGACTCGTTGATGCTGACTCAAGTTTGCACATCCTTTATCAACGGCAAAACACCTTTCCTGTGGAGAAACAAACTAATGATCCATGAGAAGTCTTCTTGCAAGGAATACCTGACCCAAAGCCACTATATCACGGCCCCTTTATCTAAAGAAGAAGCTCAATTTCCTTTGGCATATATAATGGTCATCCATCACCATTTCGATACCTTCGCAAGGCTCTTCAGGGCTATTTACATGCCCCAAAATATCTACTGTGTTCATGTAGATGAAAAGGCGACAGTTGAATTTAAAGACGCAGTGCAAGAATTGCTGAGCTGCTTCCCAAATGCTTTTCTGGCTTCCAAGATGGAGCCAGTTGTCTACGGTGGGATCTCCAGGCTCCAGGCCGACCTCAATTGCATCAATGATCTTTCAAGCTCAGAGGTCTCATGGAAGTACGTCATCAACACTTGTGGGCAAGACTTCCCCCTGAAAACCAACAAGGAAATAGTTCAGTATCTGAAAAGATTTAAAGGGAAAAATATTACCCCAGGGGTGCTGCCCCCAGCTCATGCAGTTGGACGGACTAAGTATGTCCACCGAGAGCACCTGGGCAGAGAGCTTTCCTATGTGATAAGAACGCCAGCGTTGAAGCCGCCTCCCCCCCACAATCTCACCATTTACTTTGGCTCTGCCTATGTGGCTCTGTCAAGAGAGTTTGCCAACTTTGTCCTCCGTGACCCTCGGGCTACCGATTTGCTCCAGTGGTCCAAGGACACTTTCAGTCCAGATGAACATTTCTGGGTGACGCTCAACAGAATTCCAGGTATGTGAGATTCCATGTTTCGCACAAAGGAGATGTGCCATATTTGGAAGGGCTGTGAAGAGCCAGCCACTTTTTATTAGGAAGTAGAAGATGAAAACTGAAATGTATATAGTTCTCACCCTAGTCCTTTCTAAATGCAGAATGATATTCTTTATGTGATCATTCAAATAGTCTAGCATTACCAAATAATAACTTTCCATGGTATCGCTTTGCAGTTCATCAAGTTCTTTCTCATACATCATCTTACTCAATCTTTACCACAATCGGTATCATTGTTCTCAGTTCACACTGGTGTTCTTTCTTTCCCCCAAATTTGTCAAGCTTGCTCTTACCCCAGGGCCTTTGCCTGGCCATCCTCCTGCCTACTTTGGGCCTACGCAGGTTCCCTCTTCCTCAGCCAGATCTTAACTCTCGGATGTGGGCAGCGGGCAGCTCTGACCGTGCCTCCTGGCCACTGGCCAGCACACCACCCTATTTTCCCTTCAAAGAGTTTATTGCCATCTGGAATTATCATATTTACCTCTTTGCATGCGCTTGTTCTTGATCTTCTGTGTGCTAACTCTGTGAAGCCAGGGTCATTTTCTATCTTGTTACTGCTGTATCCTTAATGTTTAGAACACATAGTAAATGCTCAATAAATATATATTAGATGAATGAATGAGTGAATGAATGAATGCGAAGGCATGAGGCTTTATCAGGCACCACAGCTGTCTCCCTGAGACCCAGTGAGCTGAAAAATATTTGGACTCATGCATGCGCCTTATCATGTCTGTAGGGTTTTTTTAAAAATACATTTTACTTAAGATAAAATAATGAAACTCTAGAAGAAACTTCTTCCTCTCTCATCAAAATTCTTCTACCTTTACTAATATTTACCAGATCAATCATTTTTTAAATGTATAAAACATGATAGGATTTCTTCTGAAGGAAACAGTGTTTTGGACTCAATGAAAAATACAAAATGGATCTCTGATGAGCTAGACAGCATTATTATAGCTAGAGAAAAGCAATCATTGTTCTGGTTGTTGGGGGCCTGCCAAGCTGGAAACGCTGGTAGGTGCTCTCAGGCTGCAGGGCAGGGCCTGCTGGGCAATAAACACGCCGGCATTCTCTGGAAAATACCATGTACGGTCTCCAAATCCCAGGGTGGCTTGCCTGGTGACCAGGGTTCCCTCATGCACTACCCATTCTCTTTTTCCTGCTTCTCTTTCTCCTAACCAGTGGCCACCATCTTTCACCTTTGATCTGTTGTTTCCATCATTGGCACATAATTTAGGAGCATTAGGCACTTAGAGGCTGATGTTCATATTTAAATATTTATTCCCTTTCTATTTTCACCACTCCCTTAAAATTCTTAAGTTGAGTACTAGCCATGTGATTCCTTAGGTATTGTACTGAGATGAAGGCATTTCGTAATTTAGCAAAAGTCTGGATTGTCGCTTTAAAAAAAAAAAGGACAAAAGAAAAACATGGGTTTTGGTTTGTGTTAAATGTCTGTGGTTACTTTGCCAGAAGGATGGTCAGTTTTATCAATGTCAAGTCAGTATAAGAAAGTCAAGGAAAGAAGAATACCCTGTTTTTTCCTGATACCTTTCCTCTTTCCTGCCCTAGTCAAATACACAAATGATCTTGGTCTCTTTGGATACCAAGAAACATATCTATGTAGGTACAGGAAAGAATACCTTTTTTGCTGTAGGTTTGTGGGATTGGCACTCTGGCTTCTGCCCACACAGGGCAACAGTGTGACCCCATGTAAATCACGGAACCCCAAATCTCCCCAGCTCCCAAATGAGGGGCCCCTTTCATTCCTACACACGCCTTTCTTTGCAGAAGACGCAATGCCCAGAACCACAGAATCACTTCACATGCAGAGACGGGGAATCTGTAGAGAGGCGGAAGCGCTGGTGAGCCTGGACTCCGCATTGTCCTTTAGCCTGGGCAAGTGCATCCCGTTTCCCTTGCAGGAATTGGAAGTGAGGGCCCCTCTAGAGAGCATCTCTCCAGAAAGGAAGGTGAGCATCATCTGTCCTGATTCTGCAAGGGATGCATTTCAGGATGGTGTGCCATTTCCCGGGGCTCTGCCTCCTCCTTTTCTTAGACTCTGGGCAACATCCTGGTTCGGGGAGAAAGGATATCCTGCTCCTAGGTGGGGCCTTTCCAAAATTACAAGTGAATTAAAGCAAACAAATCATCAAATGTCCTGGCGTGGGCCCTCCCCACCTTCAAAGGCCACATAAAATCTAATCACACGCTCGAGTAATTCCAGCGGTTTTACACTTGAGCACGCTTTGCGATTTAAGATTTGGAGCGTGAATCGGTTCTTTATAACCGGACAGCCTTTGATCATATCAGCTCTTCTACTTTCAATGTCATGTTTTAAGGGGAAAAGTTCTTGTGTACGTGCAGCGTAAACGTCTTTTTCACAAACACGTGAGCACGGAGGGTACTGTTCATTTCTCCCCTTGAAGGGACCGCCTCCCTTTCTCCTAAATATGTGTGTTAGAAGGACCCTGTGCAGGCACATCAGGTTTCCCCAAACGCCCCCAAGAGTCATACAACCAAGAAAACGATTAGCACCCTAGAATTAGATGGTATCAGAAAACAAAGTAAAAATCATTCAGAATGGGTAAGACTGAACAGAAAGGGTATTCGTAGGAGTAGCCCTAAATCTCATAGCTTCACGCTGCCTTTTGTTTTTCTCATAGTGCCATTCTCTTGAGAGAGTGACTTCTGTCTCGGTTTTCAACCTTTAGGCTCTCTGCACGCTGTGTTACAAGTGGTGACAGAACAGGCAGGCCAGAAGGAGGTTCTTGAGGGCTCCAGACTCACACCGTTCAGGGACCCAGGTGGCGTGGCTGTCATTCTGTTCTGCGTGGCTCGTGTACAGATGTGTGTCCACCTGGTCAGAGGAAACCCTCTAGGGTCACAGGTTTCTCTGACTTGCCCTACAGAGTAGCGTACCCTGCCTTGTGGTGCACCCTCAGGTTTTCTAACTTCTCAGATCTTTGTAATTCCTACTCTGTCACCTTGAGAAAGACCCTTTTTCTCTAACCCCTGGGTTATTCCTATAGGCTTTCAACTGCCTACCTGCCTTGAGGCCATTTGGATTTTTGTTCTATCTCTTGTGAATTGTTCAGCACTTGCCCAACCGCCACTGGTCTGGTTTCTACTCGGTGCATTCCCACAGCTGGACTGTCTCCATACCCCCCTCAGGGCTGGTTGATCTCTAAGGAAAAGGCCAAGCTACTACATGCTTTGGTTTGAGCTACTTTTTTCCCTCACTGCGTTTGTTCTTTCGAATCTTTGCTCATTCATTACCCTGACCTTTCTCATGCCATGGTGTTTTTGTTCCATAAGAATGTTTTCATTTGTCTCTCTTCCTTTTTCCATTTTGTGTACATTTTTTTTTCAGAGCCCCTTTGTCAAATTCTCTCGACCTCAGAAGGGACCCCATGATCACATTTCCTCATTTTTTAATTCTAAAAATAGTGTGTTTCCTACTTTGATTCATTTTGCTTTTTTAACTGTGACTTTTGTTTATATGTGCACATTCTTTCGGAGGGTGTTATGACCCTATAGGTTGCAAGTGTCAGAAACTCAACTCAGAGTAGCTTAAACAAACACCAGGAGTGGATCACATGATTGAAACACCCAAGGGAGCCGGATCAGTATTGGAAACAATGTGTTCAGGACTCTTTTGCCAGGTTATCTGTCCGTGGGGTGACCAGCTGTCCCTATTTGCCCAGGTTTGTCCTGGGCTTGGGACTTTTCACAGGTAGAACCAGGAACATCCCTGGCTAACTGGGACAAGTTGGTCCCCCTATCTCTTTCTCCCCCCGTTTTGGCTTCATTCAGGCAGGTTCTCCCACATATTATCAGAGATGGCCAGAAGTAGCTCCAGGTTTACTTGCTTTGAACAGCTGGCTCTCCTGGGGGGAGAGAAAGCTTTTTTCTTCCCCGTCTTTCTGATAGTTCCAGCAAAAGCTCGGGGGAGACCTCGGATTGGACCTGCTTGGTCCAAATTCCTACTGGGGGGATGAAGAATGCTGACCAGCCTTTCTTGGGTCACTTTCCCACCCTGGAGCTGAAGGTTAGCTCCTCAGAGAGACATTGGGCAGACAAAAGCACATGCCCACTGCAAGATGGTTCTTTGTCCTACACAGGGGAGACGCGAATGAGCATGTCCACATGATGTTAGAGGGGCAAGATTTAGTGATAATATATGGGGGGGGGGTGTGGTTTTAACCACGTGAGCAACTTTAACTGATCTCAATAACCATATCCTTTTCCCTCATACAAACATTTTTAAAATGATAATGTTACTTTATCGTATTTGGACAGTACTAGTTTGCAAGGGATTTCTTATGCACTTTCTCCTTTAATTCTTATAAGAACCCTGTAAGAGGGGGACTATTGATCCTGTTTTACAAATGAGAAAATTTGATTAAAATATATGACTTGTCCAAAGACAAATATTGCATGTACCTATCAAGAAATAAGAATAAAAGGAAAGATCCAGGGGAGGGAGAAGTAATACTTATACACATTTTAAATTGAACCTAGTTTTACAAATTTTTCATTTAATTATTGCAATAGCTGCAAGTGTTCAGAAGATGAAATTTGGCTAATTATAAGTCTCATTAAGCTTGTGGAATGATTCTATAATTGGACCCACTAAAAAATTTTGTCTTTCATCCTGATTTTTAGCCCATTTTCCCAAAAATTTTGGCTTTTTCATGTGAGCAAAGGTATAGGAAAGAAGAGAATTAATGCTTACTAACATGTACCTATGGGTCTAGATGATCTCAGTTGAATCTTCGTAAGAATCCTGTCCTGTGGGTACTTAAACCCACATTTTGCAAATGTGAAGATGGGGTAGGAGGTTTGAGTAACCTGCCCTGCTCCAAAAGCAGGCAGCACAGTTGATAGCGTGTGCAGTGGGCAACCCAAATTCTACATGCTTGGAATTAAACTCATGCTTTCCCCTTTGCACGGCCCTAAGTTCGACACTAGCCTCCGGTTAGCTCTGGTCTCCAGGCTGGGACCTCTCTCTCCCTTAGCTCTCACCACCCTCATCCCTGCTCATTTTGTTTCTCTGGAGTGTAGGAGTTGAGGGCTCAGGCTGTAGAGTTGAAATCCTGGCTCCTTCATCACCAGCCATGTGACCTGACATTTGTCAGCCTTAGCTTTACAGTGATTACGTAGCACAGACAGCAAAACCCTGGATCCTGGAGCCAAACCACCTGAGTTTGAATCCCGGCTTCGCCATTTCCAAGCTGTGTGACCTTGGACGAGTTACCTAACTTTCGTGTCCCCAGTTTCCCCATGCAAAGTAGGGAAGATAATAATATATATATCAAATGTGTGAGGCTTAAATGAGTTAGTTATTATTATTATATTTTCATCTATAAAATGGATATTCATTGGATAAATATTCGGGGAGCACATAGGCACTGTGCTAGGTACGGGATATACCAGTGACTAAGACAAACAGCCCCCCACCTCATGGAGGATGCATTCTAGAAGGGGGAGACAGATAAAAAGTAGAGAGATAGGCAAGATCATTCGAGACTGTGAGAAGTGCTGATTTACAGGCTGACACAGGAAGGGACCAACTTTAGATGAGATGAGTCGAGAAAGGCTTCTCGGCAAAGGCAGCCCATGAATTGCATCCCGAGAGGAGAGGGAGACGGCCGTGCACTTGAGAAAGAGGTTCTAGGCAGAGGGAATAGGGACTGCAAAGGCCCTGGGGTGAGCGAGGGCCTGGTGTGTTCAGGAGCCAGAAAAGCGGCCGTTGCCGAGCGAGTGTGTGTAGGAGCCGGACCGCGTGAGGGGGCCGAGTGTGAGCCGTGCAGGCCTTGCAGGAGGCCCTGGGAGCGACACACCCGACAGCACCAGCTCTCGGGCACAGTGCCGGCACAGAGGAAAACTCGGTAGACGGGATCTAGCCACTGGCCCCCTCTCCGTGCCTGGTGCCGTCGTCCACCCTCCTCTCTCTTACAACAGTGTAATTTCTTCCTCACTAGTTCCCCTGCTCCGTTCCCAGCCTGTTTAATCCAGCCCCCACAGCGACAGAATGACCTGTGGTCCTGCGCTCACACCCCTCTCCTTAGAAACCTTCATGGATCCCCATCCCCTGCAGCATAAGGTCCCAGCCCCTTAGTGGAACACAGGGAGCTCAGCACAGTCTGGCCCCCTTGGCTTTTCCAGCACCTTCTTTAGCTGCACCCTCATCCCTGGGAAACTCGTGGGTCCCCGCTGCGCCACGTCCAGCCTCGCTGCCTCGATGCGCCAGTCCCTCTGCTAGGAGAGGCCCTGGGCCTGTATGCGTGCACACACATACACGTTTTAAATGAGCGTAAATGGCGTTGCCATGCCACCGTGTCCTCCATTCCACCCAATGAGTGGGGTCCAGAGTGACCCACAGATTCTGCTTGTCCCTGTGCTGGGGCTGGGCCCCCATGGCTCACCAGTCAAAGCACAGCACACATCTATCTCAGAACATAGCTCCTCGGCTCGGGCCAGCTTCCTCGTCTGACGCTCGTTAGAAGAAACAACCATCTGGACCAAGATTAAAGGGAGAACGGGCCGCGTTGGAGCGATGGTGTCAGCTTAGCGTGGTGCATTCCCAAGGGATCTCCCCAGAGGAATTTTGACAGTTATGCTGTTTTCCCCTTTCCACACTGGCGTTGCAACCTCGCCTCTGTGTAGGAGGTGTAGCTACTCTAGATATTTGTTGAATTTATCCAACAGCTAGTGCTTCTGAAAGCCAGGGCACAAATTCATATCTTCTTATTTCTAATCCAGTGCTCTGTCCCCGGTCCACGATGCAGTGTACAGATTCACTTTTTTCTAAAAGTTGTTTCTACTTAGAAAGTCAGATAGAGTTAAAAGTGCTAGCAAGAGGTAACTATCAAAGACCAAAGCCAGCAGTCTTTGAATTATGAATTTGTCATAGCTCTTTGACTTTGTCACAGAACTCTGAGCTACAACCTCGAGATTATGAAAAGACTCTCATGTTGCCAAATGTGTTAGAGGTCATTCCTTTTATAATCCCTCTTTGAGAAACTTGTATGTAAATGCAGAACTCTGTCCTTTTCATATTCTTGGTTACTGACTATTGAAATGAGACTTGGCTAACAGCTGAATTTGGGAGCCACTATTCTCAGTGAAAATTCAGAATTTGGGAAAATTTAAGTTTTCGGTAAACATCCTCCTCAGTTCACTTTGTGGCTCTTGGAGTTGCCTCTCCCTCGGTGATCTCATTTACATCCATGGGTCATCGCCGTTTCTGTACTGATGAGTCACCTGTCCGTGTCATGCTCCCCAGCCGTCCCCCACATTCCTCCCTGTCTCTTCTCGAAGCTCCCATCTGCACCTGCTGGCGTGGCCCCTTCCATCTCCCTGCCCCCCAACACCCAGTTCTCCAGCCGCGTCCTTCAAGCCAGCTTCTCCCCCTCCGGCGCCCCGGGTCTGATCAGTACATTCTGTATATTGTGTCTGTGGGAGGTTTCTAGAGGCTTCCACCCTTTCTGTTCTCATCACTTGTGCTCTTAACTCCAGCCCATCATGCGCTTCCAGCAGATTGTTGTCAGACCTGTCCAGGTGGTCTCTCTGGCCTCTTCAAACCATTCTAACACTTTTGCCACACTTTTCTTCTTAAGCTCTGAAAGTAACATTTCTCAATCCTGAAAGTGTCAGTGAGTATCCGCAATTTATTCAATTACTCAGCGCAGGCAGCTCAACATGGCATGCTGGGCATCAACACATCCATGCTGGTTACCCCCTCGCTGTCTCCCTGTCACCTCACCGTGAGTTCCCACTGCTGCCTTCCCTGAAAGGGACAGTCCAGAAAAACTGCCGTGCCTTGGATTCCTGTCTTTGGCCCTTTTCTTCATGTCACCTTCTCTCCCTGGGCCAGTCCGCCCAGCTCTCCATTTTAACAATGGCCTTAAAGGGTTTGCAGTCAGTGCTGTGTCATTTAGGAAGTTTTTCCTGATCTTTTCTTTCCTTAATTTTACACCTTTATATTAATAAACTTCTGTTGTAACTCCTTTATGTCATTCTTTGCATTCTAATTATGAATGTGATGAGTATCATATTACCCAGATTAGAATATAGTCTCTTTGTGGTCTTTTGTATTTTTGGCAGCCCAGCATAGCAAGCATCCAGTGGGCTGATAATAAATATTTATTAAATTGAGTCAAATGGATCAATGTGGTGACGTCAAAAAAAAGCCAGTCATACAGACAAACAAAATTGAGTCAAATGAAAAAAACGTTTAATATGCTGGTGCCCCTCAGCACTGCCACCCAGTCAACTGCAAATCACCACCTGAAATCGACACACACACACACACACACACACACACACACACACAGAGCGCCGAGATTATTTTGTCAGATCCTGGGCATCAACTTCAGACAGCATCTTTCAGCCATGTTCAGTCTCTCCTGGACATTTCTTAAACACCTTTCAGCCCTTGGGCAACAGCAATGGGACAGTTCTCTCCCATTCAGGTTTTCCAAAGCATCTTGCTCATTTGGGGAATGCTTCTCACAGCTAAGCCCAGCCTGGGGGCAGCACCTGCTCAAGCCAGACCGTATTCCACCCCAAAACCTGCCCACCATCGTGTGCTTTACCAAATTGGTGCCATATTCTGCACCAAAGAAGCAAAAAAGAACAGCTCAACACCAAAGACCCCTGATTCAAAGACCAGATTGGATGTTTATAACGCCGCCTCTTTGATAGAATAACCCATCATTTGGTAAAGCAAATGACCCTGCTAAGAATTTTGGTGACAATCCCCCCCCCAGTCTTGCAGTGGACAATTTGCAGTCTTAGAAGGCTATATCCAAAACAAAAGTATGTTAATTGCTTTCCTGGCTATCCATTTCTCAGTGTGGTTTCTCCATGCCAGATCTACTTATGAACCTGTCTTTCTCTGACCCTCTGACCTCACAGTATGTGGCATTTTTCCTTCAGGTGCTCTTGGACAAAACCATGAGTGGCACAGAGTTTTCCCCACACGCGTTTACTTCGCATGCACTTTAAGGCCACACTTCCAGAGAGTGGATGGGTGGAGGTTGCGCTTTCAAAGCCCTCGCCCTTGAGTTCTGTACTTCAGGATATTTATTCTCTGTGATCTTTCTCTTCAGCCAGATTTAAAAGATCAGAACTTAACTGTGAAAATGTTGGAGGATAAAACTGAGATCTTTCCTGAGTGAGCTGGAGATACTCAGGTCCTCTTAATGGATTCAGCTTCACACCACCCTCAGTCCTCTCGTCTGGACATTTCCCGTTTCATTTTCCCTTTAGCCTTCTGCTCCTTAGCCCCAGTCCTCACATAAATCCTCTTTACTGAAAATCTGTAATCCCATCCTCAGTCCAAGTCCTCCTTCGAGTTCTTTAGGGGTCTACAGAAAAAAGGCCCTCCTGCCTGGACTCCAATGCCTTGCTTGTGTCCAGGCGACAACTGCCCTCCCCAAAACCCTGAAGTCCTTGCTAGGTGGCGGGTCATCTCCTGGAGAGTCAAACCTGTGCCTGTCTGGTTTCTCCTCTCCCAGGATTTCGGTCTGTGTGAGCTAGCTGACCTCCTCCCCACTTCCAAAGCTTCTTGATTTATCTCTGTTCTATTAATACTACCCTACCACTTTCTGGAATTTCCCTGCCAAGTACTCAATCCAAACCAACCTTCCCAAGTATGATTTTCCTGTAAAAATAGTCTGCTCTTTATTCTGTGCTGAATCTAGAATAATCACGGCATTCAGTACCAAAGAGGGCCTTTAGAGAGCATCTAGTTCCAATCCTAAAGTTGTACAAATTTGGAAATTGTGAGCCAGAGAGCTCAAATGTCTGCCTGATCACCCCACTCTATAAAGTGAGTTTACATTTTCTAGACTCACTGCCTATTTTTTTTAAATAAACTGTAAAATGAGCGTTCCATTCATAAGATCCTATATTTTTCTATTAATCCTACTTCATACAGAAAGAAGCTCTCTCAAGTCACAAGTATGGAAGGAGGGGATTTTAGATACTAGTATCCCCATAATAACAATTATTATCTCTTTAGGTCCTCCATTATTATTTAGGTTGTTAACAAAACCTTCCTATATCCGCCAGGGAACATCTGTGTAGTTAGTATGAGTTAAATGCATTATTTGGGGTCCACTGTAACGCCATCGCATGAATGTTAATCACTTTGTCCCCATGCTTCAGTGGCTCACGGAAGCGTGAGGGAGGGTCACATAGATATTTCCACACCGCAGACTTAGTGATGATGTGTGTGCTTCCCCTCTCCACCCCAGCCCCGCCAAGATCAATGGTTTGAACAGTTCTTTTCCTTTCCCACTGATCAGTTGCTGAATAGTCTCTAATCAGTAATACCTTCAGTAGTGATTCTCAATCTGGGAGTGGGCAGGACCTAGGATATCTAAGATGATCAGTTCTTCCTGTTTTACCCAGGACTTAACCAGTTTCAACACTGAAAATCTCATGTTCTGGAAAATTCCTCAGTCCCAGGCAAACTGGGACATTGGTCACCCACCCCATTTCTGCTCACTTTCCCACACACAGGCCATATCCAGATGGAGAAATATTTATGTTCCATGGAACAGCACTGATCAATACACTGGAAAAAGTGATCATCGAAACCATTCCGTTATGTAGGTTACGACGCATCGAAGGCTAGTGATTGAAACTGCAGAGTCAGCCGTGAGGGCCCCACCCGAAGCAGACCAGAACTGAGCCTACTCATATAACAATTTTCCCACCGTTTTTGAGGACAGAGTATAGAGTTTAAGGATGTCATCTAAAAGAATAGATGGGTAAATATAAAATTTAAATGTAAAACCGCTTTACCCAGTGGGAAAATCAAATGCAAAAAATTGTCTTCAATTAGTTATAATAAGCACAGGAAATATCTTGGAGGCAAATTTGTTTCAGCTTTAATTTCTAGGAAAGCAGAAGAAACATCTGGTTTTTGGGATTGATCCAAGCACTCTGCCCTAACAAACTGTCTAAACTCAAGCAAATGACAGTCTCTGTGGGAAAGAACTAGTATAAGAGTGGATTGAATAAACGGAAAACGAGTTAAGAATTTAATAGAACTATTAACATTAGAAGTTGGAGGAAATCACTGCCTATCTCTATTTTAAAACTGTTTTGTTTCTGTTTATTTGAAAGTGTTCAGAAGATAAAGAGTTTGGGATCTTTAAGATATATCTGGATTGCAAAATACTGTCTCTTGGAATTTGTAATGTTTTTCTCAGACGAGATACTTGGAGGCATGGAAAAGTTGCATAGGGAGACAAATAGTTACCTGTGCTGTTCCCTGAAATTTAACAGAATATAGCCAAACATAAAGTTGTTGTTTTATTTTCTTATTTTTTTGTTGTTGTTTTTATTTTTGCTTGGGCAATTAGAGTTAACAGCTGGGCACTTAACCCCGAAAGGAAAAGAAATTTGCTCCCCCAATAGGATTGCTAGGGAAGTCGAGAAAATCAGTGTGACCCTGGAAGAACGAGGAAAGCTGGGGCGGGGGCAGGTGGGAGAACAGAGGGAGGCTAGAAAAGGCTTCTTAGATTCATTTCCCACCCCTTGGGTAGACTTTCCATTATTTTTTAAGAATTGGGAAAGTAAGGCACAGTGATATCAAGAAACTGTCTCACAGCCACACAGTAGGCAGCAGAGCCAGATTTAAACCTGGTCTTCAACTCCAAAGCACCATGCCGGATGCCAGCCTCCATCATTAGCTTTTTGCAGGGTGCACCAGGAGGCTGCTCTCTGAAGAAGCAACCGAGTCGGAGGCTGTTCCAAAGAACAGGCTCAAGAGGCTGCAGTTGGGAATGAAGGGCAGTGGGGTGGGGAGAGAGGGAAGAAGAGTCTCGTGCTGCCCGTGATTATGGTGGCCTCCAGGGATCCCACCTGTACGTAGGGATCTTTAAGGTGGCAATGACCCCTGCATGCACAGCTGTTCTGCCTCCACCAAACCTACCTGGAAGATGGTCAGGGTGCGCAGGGTTTTATATGAGCCTGGTTTGCAACAGAGAGATGTCTTGAGATTTGTCAAGTACTTATTATGTGCAAGGCATGTTCTAAGCCCTTTCTCTGTATTAGCCTATTCAAATCTCTTAAGAACCCTATGAGGTCAATGTTCTTAATATCTCTATAGTATAGAAACAGAAAAGAAACTGAGGCATACAGAGTGGCTCTGCAGTGCATCTGACTCTGCCCTGGCATGTACACTCCTGGGTCCCTTGTCACCTCCAGCAGAAACAGGTTCAGTGGGTACCAGCGTAACATATATGTGTGTGCTTTCACACCCACCATCCTGTTTAATCCTCAGCCTTGTGAGGTAGTTTCTATTACCTCCATTTTACAGAAAAGAAAACTGAGGCTAAGAGTGTAAATTACTTGTCATACTCTTTATAAATCCAGCACTTTGCACTGCAAC
>NW_012153807.1:21198-23799 GCF_000956105.1 Propithecus coquereli
CAGTTCTAGTTTGTGACTTTGCATCTGCTTGGCTGTAAGAACATTCATTATGATTGTGTCTAAACTAAAAGCTAATAGGCTAAGCCTCAAGAGGAATTCAAAGTGCGTGAACTTTGATGCTTAAAGCAAAGATGATAAGACTGGCATCCTGTGGGCCAAATGCACACCTCAGGCATGGGTGTGTGTGTGTACTTATCATTTAAAAATTTGTTAATGAGTTGATAACATTTTAAAAATTTGGGAATTTTTCTGATAAAATTCAGGATTCTCACTTCTCCTAAAACATCGGAAGAGCAGGCAGCACTAGGCTTGTGATCCTGTGTGGCCCGATTGCTGACGTTGAGGGTGGCAGCTTGCCCTGAGGGGTGGGGGAGGGTGGCGCAGGCTCTCTCATTCCCCAGGGTCCCCACCTCCTCCACATCCACCACACCTTGCCCAAGTGTCAGCCACCATCTGTGGATTGTTTCACCTTGTCTTACCTGCCCCTACGCATTTGAGTACGTGAATCCAGCCTATAATGTGTGATCTTTATTTTGGTTGCTCGGAGATCTTTTTTGTTTATTTTCTATGTCTCACTTGTGGCAAGAGTTGGAGGTTGCCAGACTGACACAACCAAAACCTTAGACACAGAGCCAGGGTGGAAGGAGATGAAGGGGAGGCAGCACTGGGGAAGGAAAAGAGTGGAGTTTAACCTTTGGGGATAAATCAGCCCATTAGAAAGCCTCACGGGAGGACTCGTCAGAAAGCATTGCCTTGGTTGAGCAGCCAGTGGTTATGCCGAGGAGACGGAGAACTACCGGGATCTGGGAGCAGGTCAGACGCAGATTCCAATCCGGCGCCTCCACTGACCAGCGCTTCCCTCTGCCTTTGTTGACCCGGCTGGGGTAGAAGCAAAGCTCGTATAAGATTAATAAGAACTCAGTCCTAGTAAGGGAAAAGAGATCTCACCAGGTGCGCAGAGGACCCCCAGATGGCCCAGGCCTTTGTTTTAATGTTTGAGCTAAGCTGCCTAGGGGTGAGGGGAAACTCCCCACCCCTCAAAATTTGCTGAAAGATCAACTCACAATTAAGGCTGATTAATAAGAGGAAGAGGTTTATTTACCATGCACACAGGGAGAATCACAGAGCGATTACCCAACATCCCAATGGGATCCAGACATTTTTATACCTGCCTTTCAAAAGGCGAAAGATTTATATGTTCTGAAAAGAAACCAGAGTATGTATACCGGCCTTTTAGAGGGGAAGGGGAGATGAGGAGTATATGTAATTCTCTTTAGGGACAATAAATGGTTACTTGGGAGGTTAAATGGATACTTGAGAGAATGAATGGATGGGCGGCGGTGGGGGGGAAACAGATTGACTTGTAAATTAACCTGAAAGACAGGTATTATGTTAAATGATTTGGGCCAGCTCTGGTTGCATTCTTGATTTCCTTTCCGGCAATACAGTGAGATAACTGGGAGGATAAGGAAAGTCCATTGTTTTTTTGATGGGTCCAGCTCGTTATGCAGATAGAGGGAAAAACCCACCCAAGGGCCTATTGATCTCTAAGCGCCTTTAATTCAAAATACTCTATACCAAGGAGTCATATTTTGGGGTGAAATTTCCTGAGCTCCTTCAGCTGATTATGTGTTGTTGGCTGTAGTGCTAGTGCTGTCTCCTTGTTTGTGACCATAAAGGTTACCCGGGGGCAGGGAGCGGCCAGGAGTCACAGGGAATGTCCACTATGTTAAGCCAACTAGAGTGAACAGGAGCAGAAATAATGTCCTGGCTGGAAGTTAATAGCTTAGCCCACCCAATTATTTTCTGGAAGAAATGCCTGTTCAGTTGCCACAGATACCAGGCAAAATAAACGGACCTCTCAGGCCAGCCAATCAGAAGGCGTCACATTCCAATCTCAGTCTGTTCATCCAAACCGTTGTAAATAAGCCAGGACAAACCATATACGTGATTTGGGGGAGGAGAGTTGTTTTATTTATGTATATATTTATTTCTTTTGATACTGCTGTTTTGAACTATCAATCATGTTGCCACTCTCCTTTTGCAATCTGCTTGGATTAAATCACACTGAAAGATTTCTTCAGTTTGCTTTACACTGGTGTCCACCAGAGCTCCCTGTTGTAGGATCAGGGCAGGGAAACAACCAGACTGAACCTGCAGTGAAAGCCCTTTGCTTCCCTTTCTGCCTCCGACTTCCCCCTTCCTGTTCTCCACAAGTCCTGCCAAGGACGTATTTTGCAGAAGAGGGTGTGGTTCTTGCAAGAATGAAGGGTCCTGAAGGAATCAGAATGGACTGTTTCGTTGTTTCCTTCATATAGCCACATTTCGCGCGCGCGCGCGTGCGTGTGTGTGTGTGTGTGTGTGTGTGTGTGTGTTCTGAGATAAAGAGGGGCAGCTATGAGGAAGAAAAGGAGTGGAATTTAACATTTAACCTTTGGGAATAAATCAACCCATTTGAAAGCCTTAAGGTAAATGTTTTTCTTTTCCATTACTAAGAACAGAAATAAAAATATTGGTTCCTTCGCAAGGTCAGAAGTGTTAGATATTTTTCAAAAGAGAAACGACAATAGCAATAATCATAGCTAATGCTTATGGAACATA
>NW_012153807.1:34839-36426 GCF_000956105.1 Propithecus coquereli
TTTTTTTTTTTTTAAACAAAAGCATAGTATTGCATTTCAGTGACTTTTTAAAACAATAAAATACTGTATATCAAAGCCATACATAATTGATATATGCATCTATCAAAGTACATAATACAATGATCAATATATACTCAATGTCTAAATTATCTATTTAACATAAATATCTCTACCCTATTTTTCTTTACACAATATAAAACATCTCTTTCCATCCTCCTTTGAGTCCACACAATATTATGAAAAGGGCTTTGGAGCCAGACAAACATGGTTTAAGTCCTCCCAATATCTGCTAGCAGTGTGATCCTGGCTTTAAGTCTATGCTGAGCCTCTATTTATTCTCCTGTGAAGATGGGGATAATAAATAGCACTTAATTTCCAGAGAAGTTGTGAGTGTTAAGTAAGAAAATGTGTATAGTGCAGGGGTTCTCAATCTTGAGCCTGCCTTGGGATTCCCCGCAGGGCCTGTGAAAGCCCCACCCCAGGGTTTCTGATTCAGCGGGTCTGCAGCAGCCTCCAGAATTTGTATTGCTAACAATTTCTTGGGTGATACTGATGCTTCTCATGGAGGGGGGCGCGTTGAGAGCTGCTCACGTAGACCATCTCCTACAGAGACTGGCACGTTTATAGATTTGCAGCACGTGCCGGTTCTGTTTATTTCCATCTGGAGACTCTTTGAGAAAAAAGGCAACCGCCAGTGAAAATGAAAGCGAGTTTACATAAGGAGACTCTTCATGATGTTCGTTGCATGTGACAGGCTTCGTGAAAGCGGCGTGCAAATGACTGATGTTCGGGAAGTGCGCACATTGAGCAAATAGCATGGGCTTTGGAGTGAGACAAGCCTGATGGTGCATTTTAGCTTTATCTCTGTCAGCTTTGTGACCTTGTGTACCCGGAACCTCAAACTCCTCATTTCGTACAGTCACTTAGGAAGGTTGTTTTGAGAATTAAATGAAAAAATTGGGTGTAATGTGACAGGTTAAGGTTTATCCACTTATTAATAAGAGTGTATATTAAGAAAACCTAAATGTGGCCTAGTGTTCCTATACTAATGAGATCCTCAAGGTGTTGAATAAAATCAATTAAATCTCTTCACACTACAAAAGTGAGTTTTACCAACCACGATAAACTAGATACAGATGTACTCAAAGAGGGATGGGGGAAATATGGGAAAATTTAAGCAATTTGGTATGTTCGGATGGCTACCTATTCTGGATAATTTTGATTCCTCTTAGTGTTATTGGTGTAATTTTTAAGACTGCTAAAAAGCTTCACCTAGTCCTCACAATAACGCAATGAAGTGTGTATTATCCGTTAGAAGAGTGTTTCCTTAAAAAGATGAAGGATGCCAATAGTATCCTCAAAACTCTTACTTTTGAGATCCCATCACATGAAAAGAATAGGAATTGGGTTTAATTGGTTCCTTTATTTTTTTTTTTTTTGAGACAGAGTCTCACTGTGTTGCCCGGACTAGAGTGCTGTGGCGTCATCCTAGCTCACAGCGACCTCAAACTCCTGGGCTCAAGCGATCCTCCTGCCTCAGCCTCCCGAGTAGCTGGGACTACAGGCATGCGCCACCATGCCCGGCTA
>NW_012153807.1:36476-38580 GCF_000956105.1 Propithecus coquereli
GAGCCCACACGGATGGCCACAAGCCTGAAATATGTACTACCTGGCCCTCTCCAGAGGAGGTGCTGACATCTGAGGTAGAATCATGTGCTAAACATACTTGTATAGTGTTTTCAAGGAAACCGTTTTGTCATAATTGGGAGTTTTCTAGATATTAATAATTGAAGTCTACCCTTTTGTGCACAAAATAGTTCATTAAAAAAAACTATTTTGGGAGGCCGAGGAGGAGGGATTTGAGAGGGGGGTGGAAAGGCTTAGGGGAGTTGGAGGGCTGGGCTGGGGAGCTCCGAGGTGAGAGAGAACTGGAGAATAGGACAGAGACAGACAGAGATCTGGGGAGAGAGAACCCGAGAGACAGAGAGAAACACAGAGAAAGAACTGGGATTCAGAGGGATCGTTACAGTCAGAAAGAGAGAGAGAAAATATTGCAAGAAGCAAGCTCAGGAGCACGTGGGAAGGTGGTAGAAACTGGGCTGTTGTCTGACGTGTGTCCAATAGAGCACCAAACCTGCCATTTCTACACCCCTCTTCTAATTTGTGACTTCCCATCTGTTTAGCTCCAATAACATTGAGGTGTACTTTTTATGAATATATATACATACACACTTTCTAAAAAAATTTAGAACAACTTCTTTCCCCTAAAAGTTCTAGCAATTCAAACGCCCTTCAATGTGTACTTTTGGCAACACTTGCAACTATTCTTCAAATTTTTGCCTATTTAATGGGTGACAAAATGGCTGTTGTGTTTTTTGTCTTTCTAATCTGGTCTTGAGGTCTCTCTCTGGCTATAAACTATGGCCCTGCCCTGATGGGGTTCCAGGGGAGGTGGTTGTGGTGTTTACGGTGTGCCTTTTTTTTTTTTGAGACAGAGTCTCACTCTGTCGCCCAGGCTAGAGTGCCATGGCATCAGGATGGCTCACAGCAACCTCGAATTCCTGGGTTCAAGCTATCCTTCTGCCTCAGCCTCCCGAGTAGCTGTGATTACAGGCACGCACCACCATGCCCGGCTAATTTTTTCTATATATTTTTAGTCGTCCAGCTAATTTCTTTCTACTTTTAGTAGAGACGGGGGTCTCGCTCTTGCTCAGGCTGGTCTCGAACTCCTGATCTTGAGCGAGCCTCTCGCCCTGGCCTCCCAGAGTGCTAGGATTACAGGCATGAGCCACCGCGCCCGGCCTACGGTGTGCCTTTCACCAGACACTTCTTTACCCTGGTGGGCAGCCTAAGTGTCCAACCTGTGACCAGGTGTCCCTCTCCCAGGAAACTTACTTATACTGGCAGATGCCCCTGTGGCTCTTGTCTGGCCTGTGTCCAGTTTATTTCTACCAAGGTAGCCACTCTCTAGGCAACACCTGACCAGGATGAAAGTTAGCCCAGGTGTGTTGGTCAGGTCACAGAGGAGGCAGCACAGCAGAACACAGGAAATACCAGAAACAGTTTACTGCTTACAGATCCCAGAGAGAAGAGGGCACCTCACAAGGCCAACGGGAAGGGGGTGCTGTCTGGGACATGCAGGTGGGACCAAGAGAGACACAGAGGGACCTGTGGCCCCAAACCTGTACTGGGGTCCTGGGCCTGACTGAGGTGAGTTTCCCAAAGAGAGTCCTAATTGCTGGGTTTGGAGCAGGCAGACGCGAGTGCTGTGGGGTCGCGCCGTGACTGAACGGTGGTCACTGTGGCGCATGTGCAGAGCCCACTCACAGCGTAGGTCAGTGGGGGAGTCGAGTGGGTTGTATCCAGCTGTCCCATAGGGAGGTGGTCACCAGGCTGCGGTCACAGAAGGCAGATATCACCATCGACCGCACAAGGAGCTGGAGGGAGGTAGAGGACTGTAAACTGAGTCAAGGATGCCTGAGCCCTGCTTCTGTAAGAGAAGGCTAAACTTATATTCAGAATGGACGCTGAGGCGACAGAAAACTACAGGAATTCCCCACAATGGCATATTAATTTTGTTTTAATCTGAATTGCCCTGACCTCTAGTGTGAAAAGGGTCTTTTTCCATGTGATCATTGGCCATTTGCTTTTTCTGCTTTGTGATTGTCATATACTCTACTTTTCTCTTTGGTTGTTTACCTTTTCTTATTAATTTATAGGATCTCTCTGCACA
>NW_012153807.1:41917-44535 GCF_000956105.1 Propithecus coquereli
CTTGTCTCCTCATCTGTAAAACAAAGGGCTCTGTTAGGTGATCTCAGAGAGCCCTGCCAATTCTTTGACAACTCTCCTAATCGATATCCAAATCAATGTCTGTCACACCCAGGCCGCTGTCGCCATTCATTGCCATTCATTCGTACAGCGAACAATAGGAAGTCAAGGGGTGGTGTGGGGTAGGGAGGGGGCGGGGGGATTGCCGCGTTATGCACTGAACGTTTTCCTAACAGGAGCAGCTGTTCCCATCGCCGCGTGCCCAGGCAGGTAGCATAGCCGGGTGGCTTCAGGAGTGAGATGGAAGCAGGGCCCACTCCTCGGTGGCGGCCACATATTTTAGTTGGACCACTGACCTTTTCCCCAGAAGGGTCCTTACCACCCGCATCCAGCCCCCGTGACCTAGCACTGCACGTTGGCTCGCAGCGCTGCACCGAGGCAGCTGTGAGGTCCCCTCTGTAATGCGGCCAGACCTGCTCTTCCCGGTTCCTCGGAATTGCACTGACCGACGCTTCGGGGAATCTCGCAGCAGCCCTGAAGCTTTCGTTCTTTCTTCAGAGTAAGGAAGTGGGAGAGGGGCTGGATGGGGAGGAGAATGAGAATCTTCCGAGGTCCATGAAATGACCTGAAATCTAAAGATGTCAGGCTTTCAAAGCGACCCAGTGGCTGGTCACTCCACATGTCATAGATAATACCACGCCAAGAGCTCAAGTTATCTGAAGCTTTCTCTGTGAAATGGGAACCAACTTTTCCTCTCTGGGAACAACGACTATCACATTTCTCCCTGACATGCAAACTGAGGTATGTTTACTTCATTATATGGTATCAACACTGACCCTTTAATGTGAAAAGTCACTCCTAGATTCCTTCTGCCCTTATCTGGTGTCCCCAAGGGTGTAATTCCTGGTTCCCTCTTCCCACAGTTCAGTACACACACACACACACACACAAACACACACACACACATGTGTTATGTTACATCATTAGAATCTAATTTAATCCAGTGAACCTCACCATCAAAGATTTTTTTGCCGCTGATTGTCTTTTACTTAGACGTGTCACAAATGCGTTCTTCATTCTCTGTGTCTGTATGTGCCCAGGGGTAGAGGGAGCGCTGAAAGGAAAAGATGTTGCCAGAGAAATAGAAAGAGAAATAAACTCGAGGAGCAAACGCCCTACATGCTGTGGCTTCCAAGCACTGCCAGCAGGTTGTGGGGCTAGCCAGGAAAAAATAGAGCCGCTTATTCTAGAAGGCTTGGAGAAAACGTGAGAAGAGAAGGGAAATCAGATCGGATTGGGGGGGAGCAAGAGAAACTCGGCTCCAGTGAAAAGGACCCGTCATTCCTTTCCAGGATGTAATTTGCTGAGATCCACCACTTGCATTTCGTACGTAAATGAGGCGGCTTCCCCCAGGGTGGGTTGGGCTGGGCTGAGCCTCTGGGAACAGCAGGGATTCAAGCACTGAGGAGCCGCAGACCGGAGCGGAGCGCAGCAGGAAGGCATCACATCTCCAGCCAGCCCCAAAGAGGATGGACAGGACACTGAAGCAGAGAGTACGTGCGGATTAAAGGACTCGGGAGAAGCCGTCAAAATTCAGGACTGGCAAGAGAGTCAGTTCAGCCTCTCAGGCTTGTAGTTTCAGACACTGATCATTTCTCAATCCCTGAAGAGATTCCTTCCCCAGGGAAGTGAAAATAATGAACTTTTGGAGGTATTACTTTTTTGCTTTCACCGTGTTCAGTGTGGTTATCTGTGTGATATTTTACAATAGCCAGTTGAGCCCGCCAAAAAGGTACGAGAAGCTGAACAGTTCCGGAGAAAGGTATTTTAGAACAGATGCCTGTAATTATGCTTTAAAAGACGAGCCAACCTTTTTGTGGGAAAATACCCTACCATTACCTTTGGGAAGTGTCCCCTGCAAGGACTACCTGATCCAGAATCACTATATCACAAGTCCCCTGTCGGAAGAGGAGGTCGCATTCCCTTTGGCCTATGTCATGGTCATCCACAAGGACTTCGATACTTTTGAAAGGCTCTTTAGGGCTGTCTATATGCCCCAAAATGTCTACTGCGTTCATGTGGATGAGAAAGCCCCAGCTGAGTTTAAGGGATCTGTGCGGCAGTTACTGAGCTGTTTCCAAAATGCTTTTATCGCTTCAAAGGTAGAGTCTGTGGTTTACGCGGGAATTTCCAGGCTCCAGGCCGACCTGAACTGCCTGCGAGACCTTGTGGCCTCCGAGGTTCCCTGGAAGTACGCCATCAACACCTGTGGGCAAGACTTCCCCCTGAAAACCAACAGGGAAATAGTTCAGCATCTGAAAGGATTTAAAGGGAAAAATATTACCCCAGGGGTGCTGCCCCCTGACCACGCAATTGGACGGACCAAATATGTCCACCGAGAGCATATAGGCAAAGGTGGCTCCTTTGTGAAAAACACGAAAATTTTGAAAACCTCACCTCCACATCAGCTGACCATCTACTTTGGCACTGCCTATGTGGCCCTTACCAGAGAGTTTGTCAACTTTGTTTTCCATGACAAAAGGGCCATTGATTTACTACAGTGGTCAAAAGATACCTATAGTCCTGACGAGCATTTCTGGGTGACACTCAGTAGGATTCCA
>NW_012153807.1:48110-50185 GCF_000956105.1 Propithecus coquereli
CACCCATCTCCCCTCATTTCTTTTTATTTGATGCCTCAGACTTTATGTTCCAACAACCACTTGGCCCTACACACTTACGCAAATTTCACCTACTGTTTTTGATGGCTTTTTATATCCTCTCCTAAAGGATGCCATTGTTACCACCTCTATCCAACTCTTCTTCATCCTTTATGCCCCACCTTGGATGTCACTTCTTCCAGAAGCTGTCTCTGATGACTCCCCCTCCCAGCCCGCCCTGAGAGTTGGTACTCCAACTCTGGGTTCTCCTGCACCCAGTGCCACTGTTGCCAGCATTGACTTGCAGTTACCTGTTGAGTGAAAGTCTCCTGTACTCAACCTCCTCAGTATTTGAGCTCCTTAAGGGTAAGAAATGTGACATCCTCTGCATCTCCATCACTATAATTTATCACTGTATATGCAGAATGCTAGATGGTTACAGGTTGAGTCAGGGGAGGGGGAAGAATGTGCTGAATAACTATGAGTAACTTCTCATAACTGTGAGAAAATGGGAGGAACATATAAAAGTGTCCTGTACCTGGAGTGGGGGGTAATTATTCACAGTAAGGACTAGAGAAACAGTAGGTAAAATAATACTTGGAGATATAATTCCACAATAGCCAGGCCAACAAATGATGTCAGTAAATAAGATAGAGAGAAACCTGGTAGAATTAGGAAGCTCCAGAGTTCCAGATAAAATATTTATGAGTCCTTCCTTAGAAAATCTGGTTTCCAGGTAGCCAGCCTGGGCCCATGCAGGCAGATTCTGATGCCAAGATGCAGGCAGCACATGTAGACACTTCCAGTTAGTTTCTGCCTCACTTGCACCTGGTTTGAGTTTCTCCCACACCTGGCACCGACTCAGCCCTGCTGCTAGGACAATTCCTGGGCTCCTCGGTTCATGCAGTGGGCTGCTTCTGACTTAATTTGATCTAGGGCTTCTTAGTTGCTGGCTTAGGAAAAAACAAGACTATAAGAATATGAAAGATTAAGAAGAGATAGTAGAAGGAAACTTAAAACATCTCCCCAGGTGTAGCTCTCAACAGATATAAACACTGAGCTATTTAGAAGGTATTCGTTCTCTATAGAAAGGTTACCAAGGCCTTTAATCTGGGTGTGGCCCAGTGTTTTTCGAAGTATGCATTGTGTTCTTTGTATATCAGCCAAAATTTAGAATTCAGTTTCGAGAACCACAAAGGGTGCATTCACTCACGCTGATTGTACCGATGGCTGAGAATTATAAATATTAATGGTCTGGTGGAATCATGTCTTAATGAATGTCACCACAACATTCAGGTCTACAATAACATGATCTTTTTGTGGCTGGAGGATAATCCACACTGGCATTTGTTTTGTTAATGTGGAGAAAAATTCTGGTTGAAGGAGAAATTCCACAAAACGGATACTTCCATGAGTGCCTATCCATTTAACAGAGTTTTAAAATAATATTTTTGTATAGCCAGAATATATTAAATACACATAATAAATTTGAACATGATTTTCAAAATATTGTATTAGTGATGTGCACCTCTTTGGCTTGTTTTATTTACCTCTTTGGTAAAGGGCTCTAGGCTCTTCCCAGGTCAATAATTCAGGTGGGATCATAGGGGAAGATTTATAATCTACAATATATCCCAGCTCCTGGTAGAGAAGCCTTAGACAGGTTACAGGGTATTTACATAATTAAACTATGCGGAAGCTATAGCCATTTGTAGAATCATTTGTGATGTTTCTAGCCATTGGCTCTACTATAGTATTTGAGATCATCTGTGCTCAAATATTTTTGTCCCCCAACCCCTAAGAAGGAAGTGATTAGGAAACACTACCCTTAATTAGCTCTTAATTCCTAATCTCTAGAACGACATTCTACAAGAAAAATTGGATTAAAGTATATATGTATATTTAATTAAGTATAAATACAATTATGATTGGTAAACATCCAGGAAGCAGAATTTAACTTCAATTTAATTCTGGCAGAGAGGATTAACATAGTTGATACTTTAGAACTGGCAAGACCATTTTTCCAATTTATTCAATCTCCCATCATTCCTTACCAACAGTTGTCTTTTTTTTTTTTT
>NW_012153807.1:50235-52273 GCF_000956105.1 Propithecus coquereli
AAAAAAAAAAAAAAAGAGCATCAGACTCTCTCTTCAGGTTAGGACTTGGTCTCTTTTCCAAACTCTGTTTCCCACAGGTAGTCTGTGACCTGCAGCGCCTCTTTCTGGTGATGTCCCAATACACTTGTTTCCAACATTGCCCCAGCATTCCTGTAGGTGTCAGTCCTGTGTGAGGGTGGCCCTATGCCTGCCCTTCTTGAAATAACTCCCTGCTCTTAGTGTAGTGTTGTTATCGTTGGCACACTTTTGAATGCTGTTGGAAGCTACCTTTGTGTCTGAAAGCAGACTCAAAGCAGTAAGACGTGCCTAGTTCCCCAGTAACTCAGCATTCTTGAGAGCTAAACTAGAGTGGTGGTCACAGAAGTCTACTTAGGGAGGGACAGAAAGAGTATGGGCAAGGTGGCTGGGAACAGAGACACAGGCTATCCCAGGAGAGATGCTAAATTGTCAGGTCACCAAGACCTGTAGGCCGGGGAAGTGAACCAACATTTCTCATAGTGTAGTGAGTGTTAACCCTTTATGTACAGATACCTATTGTAAACACATATAATATTCTAGGCTTGGCATTTACTATTGTTTTTGTTGGTATAGTTTTTGTGAGGTATGTTATAGTCTACATCCTTCCTTTTAATTTTAAGAAGTCACCATCGTTATCCTCACATACTGATGAAGAAAATGAGACTTAGACTGAAGTCACATGTTCGTGTTGTTCACACCGCCTGTCCCAGGCAAAGCCAAAATCTGATCTTGGATTTGTGTGGCCTGAAGTTTGAGCTGTTTCTCTCGTACCAGGAAAAGAAGGAATGATCATTTCTTCTTTCCTGTATATCTAAAGCAAATTCCCTGCAGAATCCCAGAAAGGAGAAAGGATGAGGATGGTTGGAAAAAATGAGAAGGGCTGGGGAAGGAAGCTCCACCTGACCACTTGGAGCTGGAAATAAAGTTCGAAGGAAAATGGAGAGGGAGAGAGAGTTGGAAGACAGCAAGCGTGCGAGGCTGGGCAGGGCCACCGTGTTCACTGGAGTCACCAGAAGGTATCCTTTCTCAAACGGACCCCCATCACCCCTCAGGGGCTTCTGTGCCCATTTCCTTGGTCTCATCTGGAGCAGACCTTGATCTGGTTCCTCCTTCTCTGAAATTCGAAGTGTCCTTCAGTTAATGTTCTTAGAAACTCTGAACCTGATCACTGTTACAGTAACAAAAGAACATGAAGCCTCTCAGGACTTTGTCTTCACACAGGATAGAAAAGAAGTCTTCAAAAAATAATCGACTATTTTGATTTCTATGTTTTCAGCAATCAGCAAATATTTATTTAGCCCTTTGTGGTAGCAGCCACCCTCTGTGTTATGAGGGTACAACTGTAGGCAGATGGACATGACTTCATAGAATTAAGTTTGGGGATTTGAATGGTTGAGTATTAAGTTTTAGTGACTGTTTTACTAAGAGTATTTTGGGCTAATTTTCCTCCACTTCAACCCATTTTTCCTGAATGTCCTTCCCTATTTTTAAAACTTTTTTTTTAGACAGAGTCTCGCTCTATCCCCTGGGCTAGAGTGCAGTGGTATCATCATGGCTCACTGCAACCTCCAACTCCAGGGCTCAAGCAATCCTCCCACCTCAGCCTCCTGAGTAGCTGGGACTATAGGTATGTGCCACCACGCCTGGCTAATTTTTTCTATTTTTAGTAGAGAGGGGGGTCTCATTCTTGCTCAGGCTTGTCTGGAACTCCTGACCTCAAGTGATCCTCCCGCCTCAGCCTCCCAGAGTGCTGGGACTACAGGCATGAGCCATCATGCCCAGCCAAAAACATTTTTTAGGTTAGCTTTTTTTTTTTTTTGAGACAGAGTCTCACTCTTTTGCCCGGGCTAGAGTGCTGTGGCATCAGCCTAGCTCACAGCGACCTCAAACTCCTGGGCTCAAGTGATCCTCCTGCCTCAGCCTCCCGAGTAGCTGGGATTACAGGCACACGCCACCATGCCCGGCTAATTTTTTCTATATATTTTTAGTTGTCCGATTAATTTCTTTCTATTTTTAGTAG
>NW_012153807.1:56641-58650 GCF_000956105.1 Propithecus coquereli
CCGATGGGGCCTGGTCATTGGTACTTTTTCAAAGTTCCGCAAATGATTCTAAAGAGCAGCCAGAGTGACTTCACAGAGATGAAAGCTGCCGTTAGAGATAAAAGCTGAAGCGTGGAGTTTATTAACTTGTTAACTGAGCCCTCATTGATTCCTTACCATCTGCACCTGATACCTACTTTAAAAAAATCAGTCAAGCTTTGGTTGGCAGCAAAAGAACTTCCTAAACTTAGTGGCTTGAGAAAAGTTTTTCATGACTCTGTGAGTTCTGATCCAGGCCAGCTCCGCTAGGGCTGAGGGTCTTAGATGGCGTCGCTCTCCAGACGCTGCCTTCTCCCCGCCCGGTCTCTGGTTCTCTGGTAGGCTGGGGGGCTGCTTCCCTTGGTAGCCTCAAGGCGAGGGAAAGCCGCAGTCAACAACTGTTTTCTAAGTTTCTGCTGGTGTCACGTTTGCTACTGTCCCATTGGCCAAAGCAAGTCACACAGCCAAGAGGTGGAGAAACATTTTCTACTTCTTAATGGAAAAGCTGCAAAGTCACACTGAACAAGGATCTGTGTGTAGCAACGGGACACATTCATGGCCCCATTTTTTGCAGTCTGCCACAACAAAGCAGAATATATCCTTGTTTAGTGGAAACATCTGGTGGACCCAGAGGGAGCAAAAGCAGAAATATACAATGAGAAATGGGGCGAATAGTCAGAATTCTATAATAGTAAGGAGTGGCATGGGCGCCCACAGGAGAGGTCTAGGATGGTGACAAGTCTCAGTTTGCTTCTGTTTGAGGGTGAGTGATTGGGGGGCAGCATCTGAAGCTGGCTTGACAAATCAGACACAGGATCAACCATTCAAAGTAATTTGCACCCCCAAAATAGGAAAGCAACAGGATTAATGCTGATTAGAGAAAGAACCATCTTGGTGGTATTGCCACTGAAGTGGGCAGACTTCAGGCAGAGACCCGTTTGCAAGGAGTTAAAATAATCTTGGTGAGTGAAGTCGAACACCTGAGCAACAGCTGTGACGACAAAGGAAAGCAAAGGGCATGTGCTGGAGCAACGCTGTTGCCAACCAGATAAGACCTGAAGAACTGCTGGTAGATTGGGAATTGGCTGGGAGCTCCTGTACCACACAACATTTCAACAGTCATAGCTGGGAGGGATTAACTAGTGGATTTCGGTTAATCACGAGAGTGAAGGATTTTGAAAAATGTCATAGTTTAGTGAAGGAAAGAAGGAAAGAAACATTATCAGGCTATAAGCCTTGGAGTAGAGAAGCTTAAGGGCTTCACCACCTCAGGAAAATTTGCCATAATTAAAGGAGAGGTTGACAAGAGCTAAAGATGATAAACAGCAGAGATATGGAGGCAGAGAGCCAAGGAAACAAACCCAGGTCAGCACTGAGGTCAGGATCATAACAAAATCTGAACTGCTCTGAGCCAAGGATTGCCCATGTTTCTCAACATTCCACTGGTCTTTCGTATTCTGCACCAGAAGGCTGTCCAAGAAAGACTCTGGAGTGAAGGTGTTTGGGCTGCTGCTAAAAATATTGATAAATATAAATCCTCTGGATACACTAGCCTGAAATCTCTAAGAATATCCCATGCATGGCTTGACCCCCGTACTATGTAGGAGGCATTCAAGAACCCATTTAAATAAGTGAGTAAATTATCTTGAAACAAAATCATCAAGTTATTTAACATGTCCATACTCCTGGGCAATTCACTTAAATCTTCTAGGCTCTAGCTTACACAGCTTGGTGCGGGGAGCAGGAGCATATTAGGAAATTTCTAAAATCCCTTTGATTCTGAAATTCTGGGTTTTTCTTCCTTTCTTCATTCCATCTTTTCCTTTTACAATTGAGGAGTCGTCCGTTTGTTGGCAGTTATCCAAGTCGAATGCAGAGATGTCATACAAAGGATGCTGTGCCATTGTCTCAGGGACCACCAAACTCTAGAAAAATCCACATGAAACAAAATAGGGTCTCTTTCAGTAAATTTCATGTGTTAAAAATCCTAA
>NW_012153807.1:58700-60894 GCF_000956105.1 Propithecus coquereli
GTTGCCCAGAGTGGTCTCGAACTCCTGGCCTCAAGCTATCCTCCCACCTTGGCCTCCCAGAGTCCTGGGATTGCAGGCATAAGCCGCCATATCTGGCCTGCTGTCAGATCTTGAGCAATTAATCTATCTTACATGGGCTTCAGTTTACTCATCTGCAAAATAGGGGCAATACCAATTTCATACGTCGCTGTGAGAGTAACAGACATTGGATTAGGGCACAGCTCCCAGCTCAGCCATTGTTAATTCTGTGACTGCCTCTGTCCCTCCCCTTTTTCCTCTTTATGGTATATTAATATCATGACTTTCCCTTTTTTATTACACCGCGGCCAGTAGCATTGATGGAACAATGGCCTCTGGGCAGTGAATTTCTTTCCTTGTCACGGTCATGGTGACCATATCTAGATGCAGCCACCACTACTGCCACGTCTTAGAACTCAGGCTGGCCACCGTGGGCAGTGTGTGGAGGTGATTTTTATGTTCTAAAGTGCTGCCCAAATGAGGAAATTGAGCACTGAGCACTTATACAATGTCCCCACCTCTCTGGTTGTTTTTAATACAGCACATCATCCCCTCATTTCCAGAAAGTGTTTTCTCAGTGTGCCCATACATGCTGAGCTGGATTGAAAC
This sequence comes from Propithecus coquereli, assembly GCF_000956105.1. Lineage (NCBI taxonomy): Eukaryota > Metazoa > Chordata > Mammalia > Primates > Indriidae > Propithecus > Propithecus coquereli. The sequence goes on from NW_012153807.1 coordinate 59,328, forward strand.
GAGTGTAGTGTAAGTGTAGGGGAGGGAGGGGACCCTCTGGAGCCAGACTACTTTGCAGATTCCTCATGTATATAATTTGAGGCCAAGTATGTAATGTCTCTGAATCTCAGTTTCTATATTTGTAAAACAGAGATAATAATATGACCTACCATTGTATGTAAATTCTGTGTATTAATACATATCCAGTGCATAGAATGGTACAAGGTGCCCAGTAAATATCAATAACTGTTAGTTCTTTTTATTCTACCCAATTGCCCTCATTAAGGTACAAGTACAACAGGGGCTGAAAAAATAACAATCTCCCAAAATGCAGAGGTTTCAGAAAGTACTACAAAGGATCTAGAAGCTTTTCTCAAACTCAGACAAAATCCACTTGAATTCCCTCCTTCCCTCGGCTTCCCACACTACTAGGGCTCACCCTGCATGGGAAGTGAGAGGGCAGAGTGTCTGAGAATCCCACGTTGGTTAGTGGGATCTACTGCGCCACACGCGGTGTTTGTGGGGGCATCAGTTCAGGTACTTCAACACCAGGAAACACAGGTGGCCAGCAACAATCCTACATCAGTGTGCATATCTTAACTCTTGAAAAGAGAATACCTGCCATTTCCAAATAACCTGAATCTCCTCTCTCTCCACCCCAGTGAAAAAATGCAGCGTTGTTTCCGCCAGAATGTGGGCACCTGAACCCAGTCGAAACAGGATGTTTCAGTGAAGAGTATCCTGCCCATTTCCCTGTCAGCTTCTATTCACTGTGTCCCAGCAGGGGCAGGGCGGAGGGGAGTGTGTCGCATGAATCAGAAATGGCCTTGTGTACCTTCAGAGTCTGCCTGTGGTCCACATGGACTTCAGAACTGTTGTAGAATGAAGACGGTGGATTCCCCTCCCTCAAAAGGTGGGGGGCTCACATCATGGCTTCGTCTGCTTATGATCTTGGACAAATCCTTCCAACTCTCCAAACTTAATGTCCTCAGCCAAAGAATGAAAAGCACTAATCTCGGGAGGGGGCGGGGTGGTGGTCAGAAATGAAGTATTAACTCTATAACTCTAACAACTTATTACTCTATAACTCTGGAGCCAATAGCACCACTCCAAGAACATAGAAGAAGGTGTGGTCATGGTTTCTTTTTCAAGTGGAAGATATGGAAGGAGTAGAAACTGAGACTGGCTACCTCAGGAATAACAAAATGATCTTGAGAAGTGGAGTAGGTGATTTGATGCTGGAGTTGGAAGGGACATTCTCCTCATTTAAGATTTAGAGACACCAAGCCCAGGGAGATGAAATGATTTGTTTGCGTTGCAGGATTTAGCAGCTGGACTAAGTCTAAAAGACGAGACTTCTAAGTCTCAATACAGTAGTCTTTATATGTTTAGTGCTTCTCACAATTTCTCTCTGAAACGTCCTAGATATCAGAGCAAAAGGACAGTAACAATATTTTGATATGTATGCTGTCTAATACTGAAAGATGGGTTTTAACAACAGGATTCTATGATAGTGTTCAGAATTCATTAAGAAAGATAGTATTAATATTTTTCAAGTGAAAAAATCTATAGGTATATTACAAAATAT
>NW_012153807.1:61869-63501 GCF_000956105.1 Propithecus coquereli
TTCCTAAAGTGGCCCTGGGCAGAGGAGGAGGGTGCAAGGGCAAGAAACTGAAGAGGTTACCATTTCTTTGAAGTCTCATGTTTCATTTTACAAAGCTGTATAAATACTGCATTCCTGTCTATAACTTTTTAAGACTTTTTATTGAAATATAATACGGCCTATGGAAAACTGCCCTTATCAGAATTGAACAGATCAGTGAATTTTCACACCCATCTTATCTAGAAACCCAGTTCCTAGTATCCTCAGAACCCCGGTTGGGTTCCTTTCTGCAATAACACTTCTGAGAATAACCACTGTCCCAACCCCATGCATTAGATTTGTCTGTTTTTGTGTCGCTGTGTAACTTCTACTTGAAGCCCAGGGCTTTTCCCCAAATGTCCAGGTTAAATTGCTGTTTCAGGAAGCAATGCCAGGCCGAGTTTTCCTGTATTTGTGCATACTGCATAAGGTAGGGCGATGGGGGCGGCTACCTGCTAATCCCAGGCACATCAAAAGGCTCTTTCTCCCATGTTTCTTCTCTTTTTAAAGTTTATTTAGGTGTTTTTCATATTTGCAGAATAAGACTGAACAGAACCGCCCTGCTGTTCTGTATAAGACATTGCTATAGAGAGGAACTTAGTTCCCAGAATTAGCAACCTATATATATACCCCAGTACATGCAGCGGCAAATGGAGTTTACCACTGACCTTCAAAAACTTTTGACCTGTCTTGGATTGTAAACAGGGGTTAAAATTAGACAACAGTCCTAAGTGAGCATGATTTTTTATCTGACTGCCCTTACATGGAATTAGAGGGAAGGTTTTACAGCCTTCTTGGTGGCCTAGGGCCTTGTTTTGAAGGTGAAGAATGCCCTGCGTGCAGGGCAAGATGAAAATTTGTCTAGCAGAGTCATTAAGGACTTGTCCCTAGGCAGCAAACGCAGCAGCACAGGGCAGACTGTGTTCTGTTGATCTCAGTAAGGGAGGACCTTGCCATGAGAAGAAAGTCAAAACTGTGCTTTTATTTGAAAGTCACATAAAAACTAGCACTAGCAAAAACTAGCAAACTAGCAAAACTTGAAATGCAAAATACCTAATTCAAGCTGTGAACAAACACGTCTAAATAAGGAGAACGTCTAAATAAGGAGAGCACAGAAAAAACTTACTACTTGATGTCCAAGTGCTGCAAATAACGGCAGAATCTCCCAAGTTTCTGGAATCCAATAAAAACTTGAGCCCCAAGGAAGCAGGTTTTTGAATTCACAAACCCATCAGAGTGATAAACAAGTATGTAAGTGATGCCTGAACTCATTTAATTTGAGGAAACCTAACACACATATCTCAATGGTAAAGGTCACCTGTGAAAAGTCATTTCAATCATTGTTCAATAGAGGTTAGTCAGCTGGTTTATAGTTATGTTGTTGTTATAAAGTATCAGGGAAGTATTTGTGCCAAAGGGTGCTTTATGGAGTAATGTTTTCTTTCTCTCTCTCTCTCTCTCTCTCCCTTTTTTTTTTTTTTTGCTGTTGAAAGCAAACGTTAATGTTATTCATAGTTCCCCTAGAAACGAGAGGCACCGCACACCACACGCGGCCACAGGGAAGCAAGCGCCAGAGCCAGTCCGGGTGCAGAAAGCGGGGAGGGGAAGGCATAA
>NW_012153807.1:67121-69804 GCF_000956105.1 Propithecus coquereli
GCCATCGTATTGTAAGGAATCGCTTTCAATATATTCTCATCAGCATTGACTGCTGGACATTTAAAAACAAAATTCATTGTTTATTTAATAAGTAAAAAACAATATGAACTTAACCTGACTGTGTAAGAACAAGGAGAAAGTCAGGTCAATGTAAATAAAGCTTGCATTTTAAAGAATCATATTCATTTATTTTACAAACACAGTTATTCAACTAATAAAGGGATGACCCCCAAGAAAAACATTCCTGGTTACTCTGTAAACTTCGTCTCAAATGTTTGTTTATATAAGCCTATGAAGAACAAATGAGAGAACTGGATTCTATAGTTTAAAATGTTTTCTCTGATAATATTGGCATCTTCCTTTTGCCCCCTCCTAGATACAATGAAAAATAGGTCCTTCCTGGGATACTTGTAAATTGAGGGTAGACTCACACCCATATACCCCAGAGCTACTCTCCTAAAATCCTAACAATAATAATAGCAATCATAACAGCAACAATAATAATATGAGGATTGAGTCCAGTATTTTTCAAATAGTAGTTGTATCCCATTAGAGGATACAGAAATCACCTTGGTAGTTTTTGACCAGAATTTTTAAGATAAAACTAGATTAAAAAACAACATAAAATAAACAAGGGCCTGGTGTGGTGGCTCACACCTGTAATCCCAGTGCTTTGGGAGGCTGAGGTGGGAGGATCACTTGAGCCCAGGAGTTCAAGACCAGCCTGGGCAACATAACAAGGCCCCATCTCTACAAAAAAAATTTAAAAATTAGCCGGGTGTGGTGTGCACACCTGTAGTCCCAACTACTCGGGAGGCTGAGGCAGGATTATCGCTTGAGCCCAGGGGTTCGAGGTTGCAGTGAGCTATGAATGCACCACTGCACTCCAGCCTGGACAACAGAGCGAGACTCTGTCTCATTCATTCATTCAGTAATAAATAAATAAATCATTACATTGCATGTGATTAGCCTCAGTATTGTTTTGCGAAACTCGTGTTTGATTTATATACATATGTGCGAGCGGGATGATGTAAAATGTTTTTTGCTGTGGGTTGCAATCGAAAGGGCTGAAAACCAGTGATCTAATTTACCTGCTTCATTTGAGAGGTGAGGCTCAGAGACATTAAACGATGCCCAGGGATACCCAGCTGGTTAGTGGAAAAGCTGGAATGAGAACAGGAGTTCCCTAATCCCTGTGCTAGTGTCAGATCCATCAGGGAATTTGTCCTGAGGTCAATCATTGGAAGAAAACCAGGGAACAGAGACAGGCTTAGTAGAGGCTTTTAGGGAGTAGAAGGAACGAACTGTTCATTGGCACAAGGGATGGGATTGGTAGCTTTGGGGTCTCCACGTATCTGTTAACCCAAGCCAAATTACTTATTGAACAGTGGGCACACTGCACATTTGGGGTATTCAATATTAAACTTGCCATTATCTCCTCAAAATAATAAGCAAGTGATGCCCACAACATATTCAAATTGAGCAGTCACCAGAAGTCTTGCAGAGTGCTTTAGCTCCTCCCTACGCCAGTTGAAGTAGGCAGGGTAGATTGGAGAGTGAATGATTGATGGCTCTCTGGGTTGGTGCTTGCTAAGAAGGTAGAAGAAATCCTTTTTGATGCTGGGAAGTAGAACATTGTTACGCTTTAAGTTACTATGGCCTATTGGGAAATCAGGGCAGCAACCAGGCACACACAAGGTAAACAAGCTTCATCATCGGCACCAAAGACTGCATTGGTGGGGCAGCCCTTGCATTGGGAATGGGCGCCTTTAACATTCCTTCCTTTAACGTTGACAATCTCCCGGCACCAAAGTGCTGTGAAGTCAAAGGCACCAACGGTGAGGATTGCCCCTCCCATCAGCGTGGCTTTTCCCTGTAACAGGTGGGCCGATGTCTTCCAGGAGGTGACTTGAGAGGTCTATTAAAATGCCTATATGCCCAGCAGTGGGGACCAATTAGTTAAATTAACCCAAGGAAGTAAAGGTACCAGACTCAGTCGTAAGAGCAGATTTTGAGAGAGAACAGGAGAGTTAGTAAGATACTAACTTAGAAACTTGATGAAGGCTAAGGGAAGGATTTCAAGAAGAGGAAAAAGGGAAAGTGCTGTTGCTGCCCAGGACGGGCTGTGTCCTCTTCACAGTGTTGCTTGTAGCTCAGAGCTGCACATACTTGATCACACCGCAGGAATCCTCTGGGGATCTTATGAAGATGCTAATTCTGGCGCAAGAGACCTAGGGTGGGGCCAACGACTCTGCATTTCTAAAAAAAACCCAGGCAATGCTGCCTAACAAGTCTAAGAAGCTTATTTGAGTAGCGAGGGTCTGTGCCCACTCCTGCCAGATAGTTCTGTGCCTCAGGATTCTTTGCCAAAAAAAGACAAAGTAGAATCCAGTATGATCTGTGTTTGCTCTTCTCCACCCTTCTGCTTTTAAAAATGTAATATTTTAATGCACGAACATAATATTTTAATGCACGAACATAATAATGTTAAACATAGACATGCTTGAGACCTACCATCAAACAGAAAGCGCAGAAGTTGAGGTTCAGAATTTCATTAGCAGGAGGTTAGTCGGCGTTGTATGTTTATTTTAAAGACAGCAGGTCATTAATTATGAATGTCACAATCTTATCTCTGGAATAATGGAATGTGTTTCTGAGCAAGAGTCAGTTTGGAATGATCAAT
>NW_012153807.1:71097-80007 GCF_000956105.1 Propithecus coquereli
CTCGAGGCCACCCACGTTCCTGGCAGAGTGGCACCTTCTCACATCACTCTGACCACCTCTTCTGCCTCCCCCTGCCGCTGTTAGGGACCCCTCGTGACTACACCGGACCCACCCAGATGATACAGGATAATCTCCCTATTTTAAAGTCGACTATCAGCAACCTTCATTCCCCTTTGCCATGTAACATAACATGCTCTCAAGTTCCAGGGATTAGATGTGGACATCTTTGTGTGTGTGTGTTTGGGGGACCAGGGAGCAGGGGGCATTATTCTGCCTACCACAGTATGTCTTACCAATATTTAAAAGCAATCTTCTAAGAGAGGACTGTTGCAATTTGGGTGCTGAAAGCATTTGTGTAGTGTCATTACGCCAAAACAGGTTGCATTTCTCACTGGTGGAAAATGCTGCAGCCCTTAGGAAGCAAAGTGTTTCTTTTTCAGTTGCGTTTACATTGATTCTCATATACTCCTTTTCCGGTAATGATTTTTATGTTACAATCTCAAGAGGATAACAAACCTACATGATTAAATGGGCCCTTCAATTTCTGTGACCTACCTACCCAAACATGTTGAGATGGAGAGGGTTACTTGGATAGCTTAGCACAGTGTTTCTCAAATGTGGCGATTTCGTTCACCCACAGGACGTTTGGTTGTCACAGTTGGGGGAAGGGCGCTATTGGCATCTCCTAGACAGAGGCCAGGGATGCTGGTAAACGTCCTACTAAACACAGGACAGCCCTCACAGTAGGAATTATCCAGCCCAAAGTGTCTATAGTGATGAGGTGCAGGCATCCTGGCTTAGTGAGATGCCAATCTAACGCACCTCATCCCCAAACCTTTTTTTTTTTTATTTTTGAGGCTAACTCTTTACATTTCAAAGAATTAAGTATTATACTAACATCTAATTAGTGATAAAATATTAGTATGTGGATTAGAATGGTATTAGTATACTTATTTGTATACTGATTGAATTAGATATTATACTAATTAGATAATGAACCAGCAACTAAAATTCTGATCAGAAGATCAGCTGGAGGAAACAGAAGACGGTGGATCAGGGTGCACCGATCCATGTAAAATGTGAGAGGCAATGCGCTGAAAGAAAAGAAGCAGGACTTGGAGGCTTAATTGGTGAAATCGATACTGTTCTCTCGTGGTTCTCATCTCTGCCTTCTTTATCAACATTGCAGGTGTCCCTGGCTCTATGCCAAACGCATCCTGGACCGGTAACCTCAGAGCTATAAAGTGGATTGACATGGAAGACAAACACGGAGGCTGCCACGGTGAGTCTCTTGTTTCGTGCTGTTAAGCCACTGCTTGTTGGTGTTGGCGTGAAGGTAGCTATGGAATCCAGGGGTTCTCATGGAGAGAGAACTGCCACTCTATTTAGACCAATCTGCTAGTTACTAGAGAAGCCAGAGGCTTCAAAAATACATTTAAACATCTCACCAATGTTCTCCAGCGTATAATTACCTAGGGAGATAGAGAGGTGGGTTCCAATTATAATGGCACTTTCTCCTTAGTAGTTTCCACTTTCTTATTGTTCATTCTTCTCGCTGTTGAGGGAAAACGATCAGTAACAGAAGTAACGTCATGTCCTCATCACAGAGCAAGCTGGACCCCATCCCTCAGGTCAGCCTCTGCTCCCTCCCCAGCCAGGCTGCGGTGGCTTGGAGAGCTGTTGGTGTTTGCGGCAGCTCTGGCATGATGTCAGGTGACACTAATGAGAAGGGTTTTCCTCCAAATGGACAAGGACTAGAAACCCTAAGCTGTTTTCATTTCTGTAGAACCTTACAAAGAAGGATTTTTATCAGTACTGGCACCCATTCCGTTCAGAATATTGCCTGGCACATGGTGGGCACATGTATTAGTTTGCTAGGGCTGCCATACAAAGGAGCACAGACTGGGTGGCTAAAACAATAGAAGTTTATTTTCTCAAAGTTCTGAAGGCTAGAAATCCAAGGTCGAGGTGTCAGCAGCGTTGGTTTCTCCCGAGGCCTCTGTCTTTGGCTTGTGGACGGCCGTCTTCTCCCTGTGTCCTCACAGGGTCTTCCCTCCGTGTGTGTCTCTGTCCTAATCTCCTCTTATAAGGATCCAGTGATAGTGGATGAGGGCCTGCTCATGGGACCCCATTTTAAATTAATTACCTCTTTAAAGACTCTGTCTTCACTCTGAGGTACTGCTATGTGTTAGGATTCAATATATAAATTTAGAGGGGCACACGATTCAACTTATAACATGCAATAAATATTTATTCAGTGAGCAAGTGAGTGAATGAATGAGAATATGGAGGTTTGGCCTTTTCTCTCTATGGTCACAAGTCTTTGCCTTCACTCTCCCACTTAATCTACGGCTTCACTCATCAGTCCACCTTACCTACGCCTAACATTTCAGGAGAAAACCTCCATGTTGCTGCATCTCTACAACTGTCTGTCACCTCCAACCTCTTTCTCACATCAATCTTGATGGTCTGTTGCCTTCTGCTGTGGATGGAGATGTACTCAAGTCACTGTACAGAAATTTCAGCCTACCCTTAAGCATATTCATAGCTTTACCTTAATCGGCTCATATTTTCCCCAGAGGACAGTGCGTGCCACCTGCCTACATTCTCACCATAGCCTGTCCTCCCAGTGGAAGGAGGAAGATGGAGAGGAGGTCACTTTACTCTTCAAGCTCCTGAGTCTCTAGAAAACTGACCACCACATAGTCAGGTTCCCAGTATCTGGGATATGTCATCTTCTCTGCATCCTTCCATCAGCCACTCTCCCACCCCCAGGACCACCGCAGTCACCCTCTAATCTGCCGCACCACCACCTCTCCAGCAGTAACGCTTGAGGACTTCAACATCCACACCGGTGACCCATGAGGCGTCATTACCTTGCAGCACTAGCTGTCCCCCTACAGAAGCTCCCATCTCACAAGGAGAGACTGCCCTTCAGTCTCCCTGTCATTACCTATATCCAGGCCCTATCCCAGCAGAGAAGGTATATGCTAGTTGGGTTTGCATTTTTTGTAGGAACCTTATCGATCACATGATAGACAGTGGCTGAGAAAACTCGCCCTAGCCTGGAAGCTACCCGAGGGTATAAAGTTTGGGTAGCCCAAGCCCTTGCAGACAAATATCTCATTTTTCTTCTTATAGTACCTATTATGCCAATGAACATCTGAAAGCATTATATGGTCCAGAGCATAAAAACCGTCTAGTGTCCCAAACCACTATATAGGGTAAAGAAAAAGGCATAAGCAAGGAGGCAGAACATTGCGTGCCAAGGCAGTGAGTCAGCAATATGGTCTTGTCCTTTTCCCCTTGTCTGTGGGTAATTAGGACTTGTTCCAAAGCCATGTCCATACCCCTTTTATCAGCCCGCTTAGCACTTAGAGTGGTTTTACACTTGGAGCACACATCTCTGATTACAATCTCTTTGTCACTTCTGCTAGTGTTCTTCACCAATTTACATCCTATTTATTTTACTGGCTTCCTCCCCAGAACAGAACAGAAGCTCTAAGAGGGCTAGGATTTTTGTCCAGTTTATTCATTATCATATCCCCACACCTAAAACGTGTTGTTGTTGTTGTTTAACATTTGATTGTTTGAACTGGAATTTCCAGAGGTTCAACATTTCCAGCTTCTTCCTTCTACTAGTTTCCTCCCAAGGACTCCCTGTCTGGCCTGTGTGCAGTGATCGGCCTTTCCATGCTGTCCTCATCAGCTCATTTCGGGTTCTCTCACCACTCTGACCTACAAGGCTGATTTCCTGAGCTTAGTCATCACCACTATCTACTTTTTGGTATTTGTGCTCCCCTAGGCAGAAGGTTGCTGGAGAAAGTTACAGAACTCTCTTAAGACTCATCCACCACCCAGTCCTGCCATCTACCATCAGCTTCATCCTGCTGCCTCTTTATCCTTAATTTACCTCACTGTTTTCCTGGTGCCCTTCCTAGGATACACCTTTTCAGCTTTCCTGCTCACCTTTAAGCTCTCAAGCTTATGCTAAAACAGCCTTTCCACTCCCAAAAGGTAAATCATTTCAACTTTAGAAAGAACTCTCAAGACATTTGATCAAAATTCCATTATCTAGTCCCTTTTCATGTCATCTTAGAGTAGTGTGGACATATTCTTTCATCATTGTCTCCTGTTTCAAGAGGAAAAGTCACCCTTCCTCCCAACCAAAGCCACCGCCTGTGGCCTCAGCTACACGTGGGCTTCCCTAAATATGCCCTCGCTTTCTCATCCTCAGCCCCTCCCTCTCTGCTTCCTCTTTTCGCTCTCTCTGCTTCCTCTTTTCGCTCTCTCTGCAAGTATGTACTTGTTGCCTCTATCCTGAAGACCATCGAGTTGTTTCCGAACCCTCTGCTTGCTCCAGGCAGAAACATTCTGTCCTTGTTCACTTCCACTTTCCTAGGCACATAGATGATGCCTGTGTTTTCAGTTCTCACCACCTGGTCATTCTTTAATTTCTTATAACTCTGGCTTGTTTCCCCAGTGATTTCCACCCTCTATTGTGCTTCTTCCCAGCCTGTGGAATTAATCGCCAGGTCCTGTCTGTCCTTCTGTGTACTTGGGTCTCTAATATCCTTCCTTTCCCACTCCTGATGCCCACGAACTTTGAACAAGCTCTCTAGCTTATGTTCAGTTATTACCGCAGTCTCTTGGTTTCTAGTGTACCCTACAACACGTTGCAAAATTAATCTTGCTAAAATCAATTTCACATTTGATTCTTCTATTGAAAAATCATCAAGGACCCCATACTTACGAAATAAAAAGCCCAACTCTTTAGTCTAAATCAATCAACTGGTGGTGGTTCTACTGTGTGCCATAGTTCTATCAGTACTTCCTGATTCTACCCATCCACTAACCACTCATCCTTCTCCATCCTTTTCTTCAAAAACTATTAATCGAACACCTAATATTTACCAGGGATTGCTCCAGAGGCAGTGGATGCAGAAGTGAACACAATGGTCTGAAATCTCAGCTATTCTGGAGGTTATAGTCTAGTCTGGGCAATAAGACAATAAACAATTGTCTGAAAAAACAAGAAACAAAATATTATTTTCCCTCTTAGCACTGATATATACCAGTTGGTAATAAGTGTCAAAACAAAAATGAATCAGGAAAGTGGGAAAGGTGGGCAGGGAAAGCCTCATCGAGAAGGTGGCCTTGACGCAGAGATCTGAGTTGTGCAGGCTTGGGATGTCTGGGGATGTCCCGGGGAGGAAGAGCAAACGGAAGTCCTCAGGGAGAGCATGCCTGATGTGCTTGGAGTTAGCAAGGAGGCCAGTGTGGCCAAGGGTTAGAGTGGTGGGAGGTGAGTCCAGAAGGCAAGAGGGGCCAGCCTCTGAGGAGTCTTCAGTGCCACGGTTAAGGTGTTCTGCTTACATTTTAAAACAACCTCTCTGGCTGTTGCAATGGGGATATATACTACCAGGGCGACAGTGTAGGGAGGGGAGACCAGTTATTAATGCAGTTCAGGCAGGAAGATGGAGGTGGCTTGGACCAAGGCGGTAGCGTTCAGGGTGGATGAGAAGTGGTCAAATCCTATTAATATTTGAAGGCTAAACAGACAGAATTGCTGATAGATTGGATGGGGGGTGTGAGAGAAAGGGGGAGAAGTGCCTGGGGCACTAAAGAATAGAATTGCCATGGACCGTGATGGGGAACACTTTGACAGGAGGATTGTAGGGAGAGGATTAGGACATGTTCAGTGCTGACATGTTCTATCAGTGAGGTTTATTACACACCTCAGCAGAGGTACAGAGTAGGCACTTGGATAGACCAGGCCAGAGCTTAGGGAGGAGGCTTAACCAATGTAACCCAGAAAGACCTCAGCCATCTGTACCCGTGCAGAACTCCTCATCCGTGACTCTCATTTGATAATGAAGCAGTTCCCTTTACCCACAGGGGATATGTTACAAGACCCCCAGTTGAAGCCTGAGACCAAAGAGAGTACTAAACCCTAAATATACTGTTTCTTCCAATATATACCTATGATAAAGTTTAATTTATGAATTAGGCACAGTAAGACATTAACAGTAACTAATAATAAAATGGAGCAATTGTAATAATATACTGTAATAAAAGTCACGTGAATGTGGCTCCCCGTCCCCGCAAGTGTCTTAGTGCTTTGGGACTGCAGTTCACCACAGGTAACCAAAACCTCAGGAAGCAAAACCTTGATAAGGGGAGACAACTGTAGATGAACTGCCTTGTGACATCTGTCATAGTATTGTATTATTTAACTCATTTTTTTTCAAGTATATATTTGTACCTCTTGTCCTCTTGGATAGAGTTTCAGTTCTTTGTGGGCTGGGACTACACAATCATATTTCTTTTGATTCCTCTAACACTTGGGGGTTCAGTCTTTGCTATGTGGTAATTAGGGAGTAACTCTGCCATTCTGCAAGGTCACCACCCTTGACTTTCGAAAGCGAGTATGTTTTGACTGTGTTTCTTTTTCTCTCCTCTGCAGGCCACTATGTACATGGTATTTGTATATATGGAAATGGAGACTTACGGTGGCTGGTAAATTCACCAAGCCTGTTTGCTAACAAGTTTGAGCTTAATACGTATCCCCTTACCGTGGAATGCCTAGAACTGAGGCTTCGAGAAAGAACCCTCAATCAGAGTGAAACTGCGATACAGCCCAGCTGGTATTTTTGACCTATGACAGCTCATGACTGAAGGTTCATTGCACTTGGGAAGAAGAGCTTTTCTTTGTGAAACTTTTGCCTTGGTTGTGTTCATGGTTTCAGGACCACGGTAATGACTTCAAGACGACATGATCATACTTAAAATACCCACTGGACACTGTGAAATATGCTAACAGCATGGCTAGGAGTGATCCTGGCACTTTGGCCAGTCTTGCTGTTTCCTCGCGCTCACCTCTATATTAGCTTGTTGTTACGATCAATGTTAAATATAAACGTTGTTAGATTTTGCACCAGATACTCATTATATATAAATGTTGTAATAAAAAGGAGAATTGTAGGTAATACTATTTAGCAAAATAAGAATTAGGTTTCTTTGAAGAAGGAGTCTTTTATAACACATTAATAGTCACCACTCTGCTCAACTAAACATAAATAGAGAAACAGCTTTGGGTAACTCACCAATTTCCTTTAGAACATAAGCTACCAGAATTGAGAACAGATCTTGCTCCTGAGTTTCAGCACTAGCATTTTCAGTTTTCCCACATCCAAACTTCTGAATATAGTATAAAGTCATTAACAAGATACAGGATGTGCTTTAAGACAGAAGACACTGCTGTTTCAGTAAAAGGACCTCAGGGGAACAGAACATTTCTCTGTTATATGCCGGAATGTACCCTTCCCTCTTCCATGTTTTCCACTGAGAACACTGAAAAGTCCTTCTAAGAATGAAGATATGTCTACAAGAGAGGTGCTGTTGCATAGATCTAGTCTCAAGACTGGAACACCTCAGAATGAATCACTTTCCTCTCCTGTGACCCTCTCTCCTCAATATTATCTTACTTGCAAAATAGAGACCAAATTCTACCCTGTGAGGCTTTTAACTACACCATAGTGTTCTCTGAGTAGCTCTACAATGCCTGATGCTGATAGGAGTGCCTGGGTTTTTTTTTTTTTTTTTTTTTTTGAGACAGAGTCTCACTGTGTTGCCCGGGCTAGAGTGAGTGCCGTGGTGTCAGCCTAGCTCACAGCAACCTCAAACTCCTGGGCTCAAGTAATCCTTCTTCCTCAGCCTCCCGAGTAGCTAGGACTACAGGCATGTGCCACCATACCCGGCTAATTTTTTTTTCTATTTTTAATCACCCAGCTAATTTTTTTCTATTTTTAGTAGAGACGGGATCTCGCTCTTGCTCAGGCTGGTCTCCAACTCCTGCCCTCCAAGCGATCCTTCCACCTTGGCCTCCCAGAGTGCTAGAATTACGGGCATGAGCCACCACGGCTGGCCAAGTGCCTGGTTTTTTAAGAGCTTTCAATTGTGGGTAAGCATCTCTGTTATTTGTCCCACATTTATTCACCCATTAATTCATTCAGCCTGCAATCAGTTAATACTTCTTGAGTGTCTGCTATGTACCAGATGTGCTGAGACAAGAGAAAGAAAAATAAGATGGTACTTTTTTCACTCTAAAAATCTTGGGAATAACGTCAACATTGGACATGCTTCTCTGGAGAATCTTACAGAATGACTGTATTTTAACACATTGATATGCAGGGCTGTATATTGTAATACCAGGCCAAGGAGATCAGTAATTACAAATTGAGGGTTAAATCGGAGATTATTCAACAGAGGGGGGAAGGAGGAAACAGAAGCTAAAGCCTGTTGTGTTCTAGGCATTCTGCTAGTTCTTTTATAAATTTTGTTTCATGAAAATCTCACAACAGTCATGTGAGCTTCTCATGATTACTCCCATCTTGCAGATGAAGTAACTGAGGCTAAGTATTAGGAAACAAATTCTCTGAGAATTGGGATTCTATTACTGGTCTTCTCAGTTCATTTCCTGAGGTGGAGTATTGGGAGAAGGTGAAATAAAGCCATATTTAATATACCAGAGAAAGTAGGTTTTAAGATTGATCTCAGTGTTAATATTGAGAAAAAGTCACCTCAGAAAAATGTGAAGTCTACTTTAGTATTCCTCTAATCCATCAAGTTCCTAAATATTTATTTATTTTAATCAAAAACAATTACAACTGATACATCTAATTAACACAATTTTATTTTTTATAAGTGTACCTGTTGAATGTTAATCATATTTAAAGGGAATGACTTTGAAGTAAAACCTTTTTTTCTGCTACTGAAAAAAATGGAATTGTATTTGGTGGTAAAGGGTTGAGGGGTTGGGAACACACCCAGGGTCAATGGTGAAGTCTAAAAAATTGTCTCTTTTCAACCTATTATTTAACTGACAGCACCTGAGAAGAAGAAATGTTT
>NW_012153807.1:84097-86106 GCF_000956105.1 Propithecus coquereli
TGTTCAGGTTCTAGGTATATAACTGTGTATTAAGACTGACAGGTCCTCATAAGTAACAGATGATACTAGTTAAGCTCTTGACAAAGGGGTCAGTTTTTACTGGGCATGATTTTATACTTTTAAAGCTTTGCTTAGACGATTTGACTCACATATGTATAAAGCCATGCATCTTTTTTACTTGCAAATATATAGGCACCTCCTACCTGCCAGACACTGTGCTGTTGAAGACTATCAGAGACAAAAGTCTAGCCCTCCCAGAACTCATTACAAATTTATCTTTGTAAATTTTAAAGGACACTTTGTATCTTGTTCTCTAGCAAAAGAATGTGAAGGATTCTGAATTATCTATCCTTTGTATTTGTTATTCATTCTATACCTGAAGCAAGTTAAACATGATCTCTCGTAATTAGTCACTATTAATTAAAAAAAAGACTGACAAGTCCTTTATAGTCTACTTGGAAGTATAGGAAAATTAAAAAGTATACCAACAAACAAGATAATTTTAGATAGTCATTAAGTGCTGTGAAGAAAATAAAACAGGGTGTGGTGATACAGGTCAGAAGACGTAGGGGTGAGAGCTCGTTTAGATTAGGCTGTCAGGGAAGGCCTGTCTGCGGAGGAGACATTTTGAGACTGCAATTTTGCCATCTGCAAATGATCACAAGGGCTGTAGCTGGACATTAGGACTTTCCTTTACCAATGTATTCCTTGGCTTTAGTAAAAATTCAACCAGTCAAGCATTCCTTGGAGAAAAGGCCGGTTCAAGAACTTGGGCAGGGAAAGTATAAGATGAGCCTGGAACATACTGTTGCACCAGAGAACATAACATACACAGGAGTTGCCATGAAAGAGCTCCTACTGGCTAAATCTGGGACACATTGAGCATTGAAATAAATGATGGTAGAAATAGATTGCAATCCAATAACTAAGGATTTATGAATACATATATGCATGTATGTGTACATATGTATATAAGTCATATGTGTATGCAAATGCATACACATATATAAAAATGTATATATGCACACCACATACTGTTAAACAGAATTTATAGGAGGCCATTGACTTAGACTGTGCTCTTGCACTAGGGCTCCAACAGATCAAACCAAAATGGAGTCACTCATGCTAAGGTGTCACGTCACCAAACCAAAACCAAGTTGTTTATCTGACCTCCCAAGAAATCAAGAGACAGAGAGAGAGCCAAACTCCCAAACAGGCCAGTTGGAGCCAGCGTGATAAGCCCACTGCTTTAACACTTACAAGAAAAGTAACCTGATGTTAACCAATCTGCTTTTTGTATTAAGCCACTTCCTTGTTCCCACTCAAGGTACCTTATAAAAACCAATTGTCCTACCATACCCAGGGTAGCACCTCTCTATTGTTACATGAAATGCACGAATCACAAGTAAAAGCCATTTAGAACACTTAACTGAATTTGTTGAAATTTTGTCTTTTGACAATATATACACATATTAATGGAGGAGAGGAGAAAGCTCTTACAGCAAAAAGGCCAACTAATATAGAAGGAATTATGGAGTTAGGAAATCATCAAAAGTGGCTAAAACTAGTGGGTGAAAGTTTGATAAGGAAGAGGATATTTCCATAGTTTCAAAATCTCTCCCCAGGGATTATGTATTAATTATAAACCTACAATCATAACTTTACAGAGAAACCTGGGGACACCACCTTAACCAAGTGACCAAAGTTATATCACTAACACTGGGACAAAACAAGTCATGTTTCTCCTGACAGGAAGCACTGAGAAGGATATAACATCACTTTCGTGGTATTCCTACCAAAAATGCATAACCTGAATTTGTAATCATGTGAAAATATCAAACAAAACTGATCAACATTCTACAAAATAAACATTATTCTTTAAATATGTCAAAATCAAGAAATTCTGGGACATTATTCTAGATGAGAAGAGATTAAAGAGAAATGAAAATCAAGTGCAATATGTGATCTGGATTAATTAGATCCTAAACTGGGGATATAAAGGACATTAC
>NW_012153807.1:86156-87789 GCF_000956105.1 Propithecus coquereli
CCAATCGAAGTCAGAGCTTCAAGCGTGTCCATCCCCCAGACGGTACTCACCACACCCATTATGTGTGTATATACCCATCCCCTCCTCCCCCCTCCCATCTTCCTGACACCCGATGAATGTTATTACTATATGTGCACTTAAGTGTTGATCAGTTAATACCAATTTGATGGTGAGTACATGTGGTGTTTGTTTTTCCATCTAATCTTTGACAAAGCAGACAAAAACATACGCTGGGGAAAAGAATCCTTATTCAATAAATGGTGGTGCTGGGAAAACTGGATAGCCACGTGTAGAAGACTGAAACAGGATCTATACCTTTCACCTCTCACACAAAGCAACTCATGGTGGATAACAGACTTAAACTTAATTCGTGAAACTATAAGAATTCTAAAAGAAAATGTTGGAAAAACTCGTATAGACATTGGCCTAGGCAAAGAAGACAACAACAAAAATAAATGGAACCTGATCAAATTAAAAAGCTGCTGCACAGCCAAAGAAACTATCATGAGAGCAAACAGACAACCTACAGAATGTTTTAGACTTTTAAATAAACCTTTTATTTGAGAATAACTTTAGAAAAATTGCACAGATAATACAGAGAGTTCCCGTATACCCCACACTGGTTTCTGTTATTAACATATTACGTTGGTATGATACATTTATTAGAATTAATGAGCCAATTTTGATACATTATTGTTAAACTTCATACTTTAAATTCCCTTACATTTTACCTAATGTCCTTTATCTGTTCCAGGATCATCCCATCTAGGATATTACATTAGATTTAGTTATCATGTCTCCATAGGCTCCTCTTGGCTATGAATATTTCTTAGACTTTGCTTTGTTTATTTATTTATTTTTTGAGACAGGATCTCACTCTGTTGCCCAGGCTAGAGTGCAGCAGCATCATCATAGCTCACTGCAGCCTCCAACTCCTGGGCTCAAACAATCCTCCTGCCTCAGCCTCCCAAAATGTTGGGATTATAGGTGTGAGACACCACGCCTGTCCTGCTATTGATAACTTAAAGGAAAGCAATTAATTTTGATCCTGTATGTGGTCATCTTATTGAACCTTTTCATCATTTCTTATAGTTTCCCAATGTATTGTACCTCACATTTTCTGGTATTCATCTATAAATAACAATTTCGTCCCTTCTTTCTCAATATTGAGTCATCTTATTTCTTTTTATTGTCTTCTTGCATTGTTAGAAATTTCAGTGCAATTTTAAATGGTAGCAGTGCTAGCAGTTCTCAAGTGATATTTCCTAATGAAAATTGTGCTATGGTGCTACAGACTGAATATTTCTGTCCCTTACCCCAAATTCATATTCTTAAACCTAATCCCCAATGTGATAGTATTAGAAGGTGGGGGCCTTTGGGAGTGATTAGGTCATGAGGGCTGAGCCCTCATGAATAGGATCAGTGCCCTTATAGAAGGGACCCCAGGGAGCTGCCGCACCCCCTCCACCATGTGGTCAAGAAGGGGCCATCTATGCACCAGGAAGAGAACCTCCCCAGACACCAAAAGATAAAAGACAATGATAAGACAGAAGAGCAGATCCACAGCCCTAAGGTGGTGGTGGTGAAGAAAGTTGGTGTATGGTGGTTAAAATGTCTCTTGTATGTTACAGAT
>NW_012153807.1:88099-89875 GCF_000956105.1 Propithecus coquereli
GAAATCGACAGCAGGTTGTGGGGAGATTTTGCCATCCAAAATTTCCAGGGACCCTTCAAAACTGAATGAGGAGAACGAGTCATTTCATTCAATTATTCATTATCGGAACCTGCGGAGTGCCCACGTGTGCCAGGCTCTATGCTGAGCACTGGAGATAAAAACTCTTGAGACTGGCCCTGTCTAACGAAGTATTCTAACTTGAGAGGACAGAAATCTGGAAGGATCCTCCCACTTAAAGGGTTGGCAGCGATAACCTAGACAGGAAATTACTAGACTATACCCAGACAGGCGTACTTGGAAGTTAGCCAAAGCAGGAGGGGAGGAGACAGAGAGTATGTAACTGGTCACAATTATGACAAAGGTCCTGATTCAACAATAGAAACAGTTAGAGCCGGGTAAGAGAGAAAGGAGGGGAATGACAGGAGTGGCTTTGGGAAACCAGCCTGTATGAGGATGTGTTGACCAAAAAGATCAGAACACGCCTGGAACAAGAAGTTAGAAGTATCACAAAATCATGTTCAACCAGGGAATGGCCTGGAATCAAGACACAGCAGAGAAGTAAGAAAACTCGATCTGCAAAAGTGAGTGCAACTGATAGAGTGGCCAAATCTAGAGACTTCTAGAGAAGTGATATATTTTTAACTCTTAGAAAAGGATTCTATCCCTCCACAACCCACTCCAAAGTGTCAAAAACAAAATGAAGTTTTGGAGATGTTATCTTTTTTTCATTACTGTTCAGATTACAATCATAGTCACAGTGTTGTACAGCGTGCAAGTATATCAACCAAACGGTGGTCAGAGAGAGGATGTAGATGATGAAGACCAATTTCTTTCCCTACCACAAGCCTGTGATGCAGCGCTGGAGGGGAAGAGGGTGCGAATGTCTCCAAGTGCCTTATCCACAACGTTTAGACTGGATCCTTGCCCCTACTATGTGACGGAGAGCCACTACATCACAGCTCCTCTGTCCACAGAAGAAGCGGCATTCCCTCTGGCATATATAATGACCATCAGTCAAGATTTTTATATGTTTGAACGGCTCCTCCGAGCTATTTACATGCCTCAAAACGTCTACTGTATGCATGTAGATAAGGCGGCCGCATCTGAATTTAAAATTGCTGTGCAGGAATTATTGAACTGCTTCTCAAACACTTTTATGTCCTCACAGTCTGAGAACATCATTCACGGGAGCATATCCAGGCTCCAGGCGGACCTGGCCTACATGAGGGACCTTGTAGCGTTGGATGTTCCATGGCGATACGTCATTAACACAGGTGGTCACGATTTCCCCCTAAAAACCAACAGGGAGATAGTTTAGTATTTGAAAATGTTGGATGGAAAAAACATTACCCCTCGTTTAGAGTTTGCTCTGAAATCTACTGAAAGGATCAAATACGCTTACAGAGAGTATAGAAACGGAGCACACGCTTTTATTCTACAGAGGCGTAGAAAGAAGAGCCCACCTCCAAAGCAACTCAAAATCCACTTTGGTTCAAAGTATGTTGCCCTTACACGGAAATTTGTCCATTTTGCCCTTTTTAATGAAATAGCCGTTGAGTTACTCCAGTGGTCCCAAGACACCTACAGTCCAGATGAACATTTCTGGATCACACTTAACAATATTCCAGGTAAGTGTGGTTTCCTTCCTCGTTTCTTTTTTGCTTGTTAATTTTCATTTTTAAATCAAGGCAATATATATGTTATTATGATTTTAAAATCAAATATTATTCAATGGTTTCTTATCATGAAGAATTATGGCCTTATGCGATGCTTCAT
>NW_012153807.1:89925-91222 GCF_000956105.1 Propithecus coquereli
AAAAAAAAAAATTATCACACAAGATTCTTAACAGCAATCAACAGAAACTGATTCTGGCTGACTTAAACAGAAACTGAATTTATTAAACCGTATTAGAGTAGGCCAGGTGCGGTGGCTCATGCCTATAATATCAGCGCTTTGGGAAGCCAATGTGGGAGGATCACATCAACCCAGGGGTTTGAGATCAGCCTGGGTGACATATTGAGACTTCATCCCTACAAAAAAGTTTTTAAATTAGCCAGGCATGCTGGTGTGTGCCTATAGTCCCAGCTACTCGGAAGGCTAAGGCAGGAGAATCACTGAACCCAGGAGTTCTAGGCTGCAGTGAGCTCTGATTGCACCATTGCACTTCAGCCTGGGTAACGGAGCGAGAACCTGCCTCTAAAAAAAAGGTATTAGAGTAGACTTTTGCTTTTGGTAATAACAGACTAGCTGGTTCGGACCAATCCTCCTACTTAGAACAACTAGAAAAGCTATATATAATACAAAAACGTCCTTCCTAGCAGCATGAAAAAGCTAGCAAGATATTGAGGAATTACTAAGCCAAGATAACAAAGAAAATGGAGATACAGAGATTTCTATTCTTAAAAGTAGCTAAGAGGCTGATCAGTGCTTTTGACAGCCTCACAGGGCTAGGTCAGAAATCAGAAAACATTTTCTTAAGGCCGGATAGTAAATGATGTTTTAACTATTCACAGGTATTTTAGGGTTGTAGCCATATAGTTTCTGGTTCTCTGTCTTAATTACTCAATTCTACCAATATAATACAAGAGCAGTCACAGAAAATATGTAAAGATATGAGTGTGATTATGTTCCAGTAAAACGTTACGTGTATAAATAGGCAGCCAGCCTGCAAGCCACATTTTGCTGTAGGTTAGGAGGCAAAAGTCGGAGTTCAAAGCAGCTGGTTGTGGAGGCCTGATTATCACCCCAGTTACGAATAATGAGAGTCATTTCATGAACGGTTTTATTCACCAGGAAGATATAACTATTATAATTTGCATGTGCTTAATATAACCTCAAAATATGCAAAGCAAAAATTGACACAATGTAGGAAGATAGCCATGTTTCCAATCATAGGGGGAGATTTTAACATCTCCTGTAAGCAGAAAATACCAGTAAGTCTATGGAAGACTTAACAGACACAATTAACAAATTTGACTTACTGTCCATAAACAGAACATTGTGCGGGGAGGTAGCTAAGCTCCCAGCAAAAAAACAGGTCCCTTTGGTAGAGTTGCAAGGGATAAGAAAATAATAGAGAAAAATGGAAAATAAAAGAAATAAAAGAATACAC
>NW_012153807.1:92768-94536 GCF_000956105.1 Propithecus coquereli
AATAGAGTGGAAAATCGTTCATGTCTCTTCCTTCCTTTCTCTCACCGACACTCACGTTGAGCCTTGACTACAAATAATTCAATTAATATTATTTAAATGAGTGACTTTAGTCTACGAACCAAAAAACAAACTGTCAAGCAAAGAGACAAACTGCGAATGGGATATTTGTGTGTTGTGCGTATGTGGGCACATGGGTGTGTGAAAAGCTGTCTGAGCCACTGTAACAGAATGTAAAACTGAGACCAAGGAGGAGTTAAGTTCCACATAATTGGGGTCCGACATCTCCACCAGGGATTACTAACTGATAACAAAACTGGCCTCATTAAATCAACCATGATTCTCTAACTCAGGGGTCAGCCAACTTTTTCTGTGAAGGGCCAGGGAGTACATACTTAGCGTTGCAGGTCACGTGGTTTCTGTTGCAGTTATTCAGCTCCGCCACTAGGGCCACAGACAATGTGTGAACGCAGCTGTGTTCCAATAAAACTTCATCTACAGTCCGTGGCTGTAGTATGTCGATCCCTGCTCTAAACATTCCTTCTGCCCCAGTAGAAGTGTAAGTCTGAAGAGGGCAAAAGAGCATTGTCATAAATATGAATCAGCAGCCTAATGGGAATGCTATAGCTGCCCACCAAGTGAGGGGCAAGAGAATAACTTGAAAAAAATGACAGAGTGTGCACAAAGGGAAGACCAGCATCCGATACTCTGGTTAGATCTCTCCCCAAGGAGCGAATTTATGGCACTGTGCTTCATCTAGGTGAGCAAGGAAAAGACCTGGAGAAAGTTGGAAGGCAGAGAGAGGTGGCGAAATGGAGAAAGAAAAGCAGCAACTGTTTGGTGTGACAAAGATATGTGAGAGTCCCCTGGCTCCAGGGGACACAATGGAAGGAAACTGGACATGATCAGTTCTGCCCTAATTTTACCTAAGAGGGCTTGCAGCCTGGCAAGAAGACGACCCGATCTGTTTGCACCAGGGCCAGACTCCCAGGTCAGAGAAGTTGGACAGGCTGTCCCAAGAACACATGCCATGCCCGAGAGCGCTGGTGACCTGCCATGCAGTAGGTGTCCACAGCCAGTCGGAGTGGAAAAGAGAAGTAGCCACAACCAAGGAGAGGCCAAATCAGCAGCCAGATTATTAAAATCTTCAGCTGTTCCTGAGAAGAGAGAAGGCAGGAACGTCTCAGAGGGAGTCCACACGTCCTCCCATCCTCTGACTCCACACCCTCACAGTTGAGGGAGGGTGAGCGGCGGGCAGAGAACGGACCCTGCCTCCCACCACACTGCAGCGTCCCTCCATCCAGGAATCTGGTCAGTGGCCAGAGGAAGGAAGCTTTACACTGGAATGAGATTGGAGTTTTAGAGGGGATGGATTTTTAATTACAGAAGAAGATGACTTGGAAGTTACGGAATCTGCCATGGAGAAGGAGAAGAAGATTTAAAACAATACATTTGGAAACCATGATTACCTGGGAGAAAGGTTTAGTGTTTATATCTTCTCGGTTGAGACTGATTGGAAACCGAATACTCATCTATATTAACAGCTCATCCATCTACTTAGCATTTTTGGTTATCCTTGCCAGAGTCAAGAAATCAGACACTATCAAACACACCGTGAGCACACACAGCCCCCTTGGAGAAAAACACGCCTCTTCTTTATGTTCTCATGTGAAGCACTCAGTCTTCATTCAGGGCTGAATTTGCCCAATCATAAAAGTGATTAGACTTAAAAAAAAAAAAAAAAGTACCTTGGCCAGGCGCGGTGGCTCAC
>NW_012153807.1:104616-107701 GCF_000956105.1 Propithecus coquereli
TTTGCCAGGGTGCCACAGGCTGGGGCTGGCAAGCCGGAAACCACCAGCTGTGGTGCCAGCAAGACTCAGTCACCTGCTGGGACACCTAAAAAAATCTACTGGGAGCCATCTGCTGGACTCCCACTGCAAATCAGTGGGAAGCCCTCCAGTAGGGTACCACTGAGACTTTCTTTGAAGCCATTCACTAGGATGCTGCTGAAATTCTCTAGGAAGCTGCCTGCTGGGACACCTGCAAAATGTGCCAAAGAGTGAGCACTACTGGGTGCCTTCAGCCTCACTGGGGTGCTGCTGTGGAACTTACTTGGAAGCTACCCACAGGGGGTCACAGAAACTCACTGAGAATCTGCATCGGAGGTGCTGCCACAATTAGCTGGAAAGCCTGGCCGTGCAAGCTACCAGAACCAGAAAGAAAAAGCCTATCAGCACCAGGAAGAGAAACCCCTTCCTCTTGCAGGGCCCCTCTGCTGCCTTTCTGCCAAAACAATCTGTGAGCTGACAAAAGAGAAACGTTTACAGGATTCAGCTCCAATGTGACAAAGGAGGTTGCATTTAGAGCTGAAAGGCAATAAATTGATAACCGGCACAGCCCTACTCTTTGGCTATTCAGTTCCCATTTGCGTCCCTACACTCATCTGAACTTCCACATAACAACGAAACAAATCTGTTTCCCCCTGAGACACATCTACCCTTTGTGTAAGTGAAGAATTCCATACTTTCTCCCAAATTAGGAGACACCCAGTCTCAATAGTCATTGCATCCGCACTGGCTGTATCAACTGTTTTCAAATGCAGTCACGGTCCAGCTGAATATTCTGTTACCTAAAGAATAAACCATAAAGTTAGCATCCCACAACTGATATATACAATAATGGGAAGAAGAGAGATGAGAAATGGTTAGCATATATAAATATACATAAGCAAAAAGAAAATATGGAAAGCTGCTACAGTCCTCACTTTTATAATTGGCCACAAGGTTGTTAAGTGACATCTATGACTTTCTTGTTCTACTGCTTGTTTCATATTTTCCTTGCTTCAGCGAGATGTCAGCTGGTCAAGCTTCTTAACCTGGTAGGGTGACCCAAATAATCTGTCCTGTAGTGTATGAGTCTTCGATAGTCTTGCCTCTTTTTGGTTGCTGTAGTTTTCTATTAACCTTTGCTATTGAGCATGGAAATGCCAAGAGGTATCCTCCAGAGAATTCCCTGAGTTGCACAGTTCACCTTGCCTCCACTGAGTGTGCAATTTCCTGTTGGAGATTTGGATCAATCACTCCAGCCAGTAAAGTTACTCTTATTTCTCCCTGCAGATTAAGTGGCATGAGCAGTTCAGAATAGCCAGCGGCAATTTCATCTTTGCATTCAATAGATCCACTGTTGTGTCCCCTGATGACAACATTTCCCTCTCTCCCTTTGGAAACTAAGACCTTCAGGTCAGTAGAGTTCAAAGTTGTGAGTATAGAAAGCAAAAACTCTGTGAGTGGGATATTAAGTGCAATAACAATGGAGCCACACCCACTTCCCGTTCTTGATTTCCAGACCCACGTGCTCTGGCTATGGAGAAGACAGTGCTGCACAATGATCTCTGATTCAAAGCATATACTGCATCCTTAGACAATGCATGTATTGCATCCAATGACAGTGGTGAAGGAAAATCCTCCAATAGGCAGAACTTCCAGTAGTATATTTGCTAATCTACTGTGAGGAGAAAAAACATTATTCTTTCAGGGAGTTGTCTCTCAAATGGAGCTAGAACCAAAACTTCAGTAAATCATTACGAATTTCAACTAGGCCAGACACTTCTAGTTACTGAGATATGTGGTGAGACTGGTTAATTATATGGACATGCGCCAACTGATATATATCCTTTGTACTCCTACAATGATGAACAAGGTCCAATGTAATCAACCAGCCACCTGATAGCTGGCTAGTCCCCTTAGAAAACTGCCATTTCGGTGTTCAGTGTTGGTCTCTGCTGTTAGCAGATTAGGCACTCAGCAGTAGCATTGACAGGTTAGCCTTGGTAATGGGAAGTCCATATTATTGAGCCCATGCGTAACGTCCCTCCCTGCCACCATAGCCATTTTGTTCATAGCCCCATTGAGGAAGCACTGGGGTGACTGGGGAAAGTAGCTGATAGACACAGAGTGTCATTTGCTTCACCTGATAATCAAGAGTTCCCTCCGTAGTGTGTGCGGGTTGGTGAGCAGTCCCACGGGACACAAATATCTTCACAGTCTGTGCCCATCCTGAGAGATCCATCCATACACCTCTTCCCCAGACTTCCTAGCCGCCAATCTCTCAATCCTGTTCCTGCCAAGTCTCTAACATCCAGACCAACTACGCAACTGCCTTGTAATACGTGTAGAGCCTCACATCTGGCAAACTCTCTCTCCAAAGTCAACTTCCAAAGGTACTACTCAAAGTCTTGACTATTAGAGAATTTCCTTCACCACTGTCCTTCAGGGTCACCCTGATGGGTGCCATAACGACGCAGCCGTCCACTTCCAGCAGTACCAGCATGTCACGTACTCTGCAAGAACTCATGCAAGAACTCTGCCCTGGGGCAGCTTCTCGAACCTATATTTCTATCACAAGCCCTACCTTCACTCCCTAGTTCCAAATACATATTTTTTCTGATGCAATTTGTTTTTAATGTTTTAATAAAAAATTCCCAAATATACTTTAAAAATAGAGTACAATGAACCCCCATAAGCCTATCCATCAACTTTCACAATCATCCATATAATAATGCTATATTTGTTTCATTTATTGTGCTCCATATTTTTTTAAACTGGAACATTTTAAAGGAAAGTTAGGCCATTATGTCATTTCACCCCCTAAATACTTCAGTGAGCATCTTAAAAGAAAAAAAGAATAGACATTTCTCACCCCATGTAATGCCATTATCGCCTGCAACAAAACGAGCAACAGCCTTTTAATATACAGACGCTCTTAGACTTACAATGAGGTGACATCCTGATAAACCCATCATAAATTGAAAATATTGTTAAGTCAAAAATGCATTTAATACACCTAACCTACTGAATATCATAGCTTAGCCTAGCCTACCTAAAATGTGCTCAGAAC
>NW_012153807.1:108841-110435 GCF_000956105.1 Propithecus coquereli
TTAAATTATATTTGAATGTTTAAATGTTAAATTCAATTTTGAGCTAGTAATCTCGTTTATAGGAAAATTTACAATCCAACATTTCACACACTAGAGCCACGATGATCAGAGGCTGTGGGGCCATGTCTGCAGTTCCGTGTTGACTATGAGTCCATGAGACTCCCGTAGAATTCATGTTCATGTCCACAGAGAAATTAGAGTCACTCAGGATTAGCTGGATATGTACAAAGAAGTCTCATGGGAGGCCCAAGACTGTTGTTAGATCAAAGGGACTTGAGATAATGATTTGGATCCATACTCCATAATGAAAACCCAAAATCCAAAATCCAAAACTTTTTGAGTACTGACACGATGCTCAAAGGAAATGCTCATGGAAGCATTTTGGATCTCTGATACTCAAACGCTAAGTATAATGCAAATATTCCAAAATCTGAAAAAATCTGAAACCTGAAACACATCTGGTCCCAAGTGTTTTGGATAAGGGATACTCAATCTATAATAACATCAGCCACAACATCAATAATTAACATTTATTGAATTCTTGGTAAGTGCCAGGCACTGTGCTGAGTGCTTTTTATAGTGTTTCAGTTAATCGTCACACCAATTCCATGACACAGGCCCTAGGATGATTTTTTTTCTTTTACAGATGCAGACACGGTCACACAGCTAACAAGCAGTAGCATGAAGATTCAAACCAGACTATCTGACATGCAGCAATTACTTCTGGCCCCATCTTATGACAGCATAGTAAATCTTTCCATTTCTAACACAATCTGACATTTCCAGTTTCAGGATGTTATCATGTTAAAGGAAACTTTTACCCAGTCATCCCCCAAATCTGCCCATTACCCCAAGAGAACAATGATTCAACCCACCACTTCTTTCATCTCCTTGCAGCTTACCTAACTCACCACCGCCCCTGCACTTGTTTTACACATTTTTACTCCTTTTACTCCTTTTCCTTTCTCCTCCATTCGTCTCTTTCTAGCTTCATTTTCCTTGCCATGCACGATACCTCTCTTTTGCCAACATTCTAAGATTTTTGCCCCTTTGTCTTTTAGTTACACCCATGTAGAAATCCACAATCCTGGAATAAATTCAGATATTCACCATCTCTATTTTCTGTTCCTAGGCTGAGACTGCCGAGTTTTATCACAGAAATTGCACAACCAAGCACAACACTATTACTGTATGTTTACAGCCTACTGTTTCCACTGGGCCCTCATAGCATCCAGCCAGGGCTGGGGAACCTGTGGCCTCAAGGCCACAAGTGGCCCCCAGGATCCCCGAGTGTGGATTTGTTCTGTGAAGTCTGGATTCGGTCAAGGGGCTGCACTCGAGGATCCAGAAGGCCACATGTGGCCCCAAGCCCGCAGGTCCCCTTAGCACTTTTCCACTACCAGCAGTGATTACCTCAAACTTTCTCCACTCTTCTCAGACGTCCAGCTTCCCCCGCCAACCTCACTTTCTGCAGATGGCCTTGCCTCCAAATTGACAGAGCAAATATAGTCAAACGGATGGTGCTATGATTTGAATGTGTTCCCCAAAGTTCCTCAAATGTGTTGGAAACTTAATCCCCAGTGCAATGGAATGG
>NW_012153807.1:120785-122360 GCF_000956105.1 Propithecus coquereli
AACCTTGCTTCATTTTTCTGACCTGCGCCTGTGGTTCCAATGAAAACTCCTGTGCCTTGCTACCTTTCTCTAATTCAACCAGCCCCTTCCTACAGCCGTTGGCCCTCATCCTTTCCTGCTGTGCCCTTGAATTCGCCATTTGGTTGTCAGTAGAAACCATCTCTATCCTTTAAATTCTTCTTTGACGCTGTTACCAAAGTTGTCTTCTAAAGCCACGTATCTAACCACACCATGCCACTGATTACAACTCTTTCCTGCCTTCTAGGTACAGGGTCCTTCTGACAAACAGGAGTATAGTGTCCCTCTCCAGGCTGCACATCCCGACCCTGAACCATCCCCCACTGCCACTGTGTGGTCACAGCCCATGAACCCCCAGGGTCTCAGTTTACCCCTAGGATAGGATAGCAACTAGAGAAGCAATAGAAATGGGGGGGGGGAGGGAAAGAGCAGAGGAGGGCAGGGCTTTCTGAGATCAGGTTTCCCAGGGTTTCTGTCAAGGTGAAGAGTCATGGGTGAGGGGAGGGAGATGATTGTGGCTTTCACTTCTAGCTTGGATTTGGAAAGAGGGATACTCAGTGGGAAGGGACTGTGTGAAGAGAAGCAGGTTCCTTGGGAGGGATGCATTGACTACACAGTCACCGGGGAAGAGCAATACTTCAATTCCTAAACTGCCAGCTGTACACACAGCGTAACAGCGCTGTCTTCTGTATAAGATTATGAAGCCACTGATGACCTTAAGGAAAACCCCTAATAATGTACACTGAGTCAACTAAATCCTCACTTGTTGGCTACACAAAGATGGGTAGGTGAGACTAAGATACAATTTGAGACAATTTTTAAAAAAAACTTAGTACCTCACGTAGAGATTTATGTCTACAGCTTGACCTCATAACTTCTGCAGTTCTCTGCATGTCTCTGGGGCATGCATTATATTTTATATAGTACTTTAGTACTTTGGGCAGTTCTCTTCCTCAGCCCATGAGCCTCTCCAGGTGTGATCAGATGCTGTGATTCTTCTTGCAAATTTGAAGTGTCATGTAGTAGTGTTTATTTATTGAAGGAATTAGTGCTGTAAATTTCTACAGCTTCTCAGCATGAAACTTGCATTCGCTCACAAAATTCCATTTCAGACTCAACCTTGCTGCTTTTGCAAATAAATGCAGTTGATAGAGTCATTTGCAAGTGACCTTTTCATTACAAAATGAAGCAGTATATCATACACTATAAGCACTCATCTTAGAGAGTCTGAAGAACCCAGAATGCCTTCTTTCTCTGGATGTAGGATGTTTTTGTTTTGGTCATGGTTTTACTTCATTTCTCTTGATGTCTTGTTCATTTGCAGGCCACTATTGGCAAGATGTGTGTGTTTATGGACCTGGGGACTTAAAGTGGCTCTATACATCTTCCAGCCTATTTGCTAACAAATTGGAGTTGGAGACATATCCACTTACTGTGGAGTGCCTGGAACTGTGGATTAGAGAGAGATCTCTAAATCAGAGTGAAATTCCAGTGGAACCAGATTGGTATTTGCTCCCAAATTAAGAGCCACTTCAAAGAAAATAATATAAAATGTCA
>NW_012153807.1:122410-125819 GCF_000956105.1 Propithecus coquereli
CAGTCAGCCCTGTGGAACCCACATATACAAAAATAGGCCGTTCCTATATGCAGATTTTGCATCTCGCAAATTCTGTATTTCCATCCGCCTTTGGTTGAAAAAAATCCTTGTATAAGTGGACCCCAGCAGTTTGAAACTGTGTTGTTAAAGGGTCAACTACAGTTAAAAGAAAACCCTATAGGACCTAATCTCCTCAACTCCTTCTGTGTTTTGGGAAGATGGAGAGTTTCTAGTAGGAGAATGCTGCTGGGACCATCACTCTTCTTTGTCAAAATAAGTACAAAACGCATGCATCGTAGGATCATCACCAAGAAGTGTAGTTTCTTGAACCTCACCAATCCTGAAATTATGGTCCCGGAGCAGCGTCATACCACCTTGGAACCTGTTGGAAATGCTAATTCTCTAGCCCCATCCCAGACCTGTGGAATCAGAAACACCGGGGGTTGGCAGGGTGGTGGCGAGGAGGCATCTGTGTTTACCAAGCCACCCAGGTGATTCGGATGTCCACCAGCCTTCAAGAACGCCTGCCATAGGTAAAAGTTTTCCTGTACTGTTTTTTAGAAATTTAGATAAGTAGTTTGTGTTTGAATCCTCATTATAGGAATTAAATCATATTAAAATGTTAACATATTATTACATTTAAAAAATTAAATCTTTAAGGTATTAAATTTCCATATCTCATTAAGTAAAAAATGAATGCAGGTGGATCAAGGAGACAGGGGTTCTGGTTTTGTTGGTTGGTTTGGCTTTTCTAAAGAAGGAGTCCATGGAAGGACAGACAGCAAAGGGAACAAATGCACACATTTCTAGTTCTGAAGGAAGAGTGCGATTTGTTCAGGGAAGCTCCGCAAGTTCTGAGACTTACTTCGGCCACTTCTGTCTCTCTCCTCCCGAACTCTGCAGCTGCCCCTGGATCTATGGACGAAGAAATCTCAGATATTAGCCTTAGAGCTGTGAAGTTGATTTATCAGGAAGATATTCATAAAGGCTGCCATGGTAATGCTTTCTCATTTTTTCCCCATTGGAACTCAATGCTCACCATTAGAATAAAGAGAGGGAATGAAACAGCACTTAGAATGATGGTGCCTGGCTAGAATGATCATGGAAATGATTATGCCTGGGTCATAAAGCAACTGGTTAAGAATTAATAGGTCTGAATACGGGCCTTCAGACCTGCAGTAATTATTTTATCTTACAGATTTAGAGCTTTAGAACCCCCAGAAGCCTTAGAAATCATCTGGTTCTTCTCATTTTATAGACATGGAGGTCCTGGGAAACTAAATGACAAGCCCATATTGTGCCCACGAAAGACAGAACCAGAAACGGGATGTGGCCACCCTGACTCTGAGTCTAGGATTTTGTCACTGTAACCTGCCTCCCCCTTAGTCTCTGTTTTCTGTGGTAACAGCTAGATCAAACCCGAAAGCCCCTGAAGTCCTAGGAACACACTATGAATGGTGACATTTGACTAGCCTCCTCACTCACATAAATATTTTTTTGGATGTAGAACAAGTTACAAAATTCTCTGGTAGACTTCTCAGCTCATGCATCTTAATGTATAGACAGGCAAGAAAACGATCTGTTTGTAGAGCACAGGAGAGATTTGCCCTCACTGTGTTCTCAGCACCTTTAGAGGACCAATCTGTGGGAAAGCCCCCCTCGCCACCCCTCTCCCCAGAAGCCAACACCTCCTTCCCCTAAGTCAGTGGTTTCCACAGCTTAATCTGTGAAGAACGCCACAGTGGGATAAAGTCCTCACTGATCCTCAGCAAAATGGAAAAAAAGGGCAGTGTAGCAGGTTTTCCATAAATCTATATTCCTGAAGTTTAAAGGAGTGTCCTTTATTTAAAGTTAAGTCCTTCTTTTGTATGTACATTAAGATGCCATATTTTAGAAGGAAATGATAGGAACAGATGATGGAATTCATTAATGAAATGGTAAAGCAAAAAGTTGGCCATTATAAATTTCTTAATATTCTTCCAATATTCTAACATTTCTAATCCATGATATTCAAATGTCTGTGAGAACAGTGTCTCTAGAACACTGTCTCTAGACCATTGCTCTTTTTGAAAGTGCTTCTTAGCCATATATGATGGATGAAGAGCCAGCTTTTCCCTTCCAATCAGTTACGATGTTACTATAAAATATAACGAAATAAATTATCAGAAAAACAAAATGCTGCTTGGATGTTGCAGCAATGTCAGATTGCTATGAAAGTTTCCAAATCCACCTAATGTCTGCATTTATCTTGCTGCAGACTGTGGGTGTAAACAGTGGACCAGCCCCAGTCTGCAGGACGCATGTGCAGTACGTGAATTCAGAACTTCACCTAATTTACAACACCAGCTTCTGCAAAGGCGTGATGGGCAAAAGTGTTTTATGGTCCATCCCTTTGAGAAATGATGAGAAAATCATGCAGAAATCTCAGAGCCTTCATCTGGTGATGAGGAGTAACACACAGTATTTCTTGAGTTTATTTGACCACAGAACCACCGCCCCTTTTTGACAGTTCACGTCTTTCGACTCTAGCGTTCGTTCCATAGATCACAGTTTGGAAAACCACACTTTGAAACATAGCGTCTGCCTGTTTCCTAGCAGGGACCATCGATGTCACTGCTGTCCGGGCCAGCTCTCCAGTTGCTGTGCCCACAACTTTACTCTGTCAGGAAGCAAAACTAACCCAGGCTTCTCTTCTCCCTTACGCCAACTGATATCACCTCTAAACCTTGCTTCATTTTTCTGACCTGCGCCTGTGGTTCCAATGAAAACTCCTGTGCCTTGCTACCTTTCTCTAATTCAACCAGCCCCTTCCTACAGCCGTTGGCCCTCATCCTTTCCTGCTGTGCCCTTGAATTCGCCATTTGGTTGTCAGTAGAAACCATCTCTATCCTTTAAATTCTTCTTTGACGCTGTTACCAAAGTTGTCTTCTAAAGCCACGTATCTAACCACACCATGCCACTGATTACAACTCTTTCCTGCCTTCTAGGTACAGGGTCCTTCTGACAAACAGGAGTATAGTGTCCCTCTCCAGGCTGCACATCCCGACCCTGAACCATCCCCCACTGCCACTGTGTGGTCACAGCCCATGAACCCCCAGGGTCTCAGTTTACCCCTAGGATAGGATAGCAACTAGAGAAGCAATAGAAATGGGGGGGGGGAGGGAAAGAGCAGAGGAGGGCAGGGCTTTCTGAGATCAGGTTTCCCAGGGTTTCTGTCAAGGTGAAGAGTCATGGGTGAGGGGAGGGAGATGATTGTGGCTTTCACTTCTAGCTTGGATTTGGAAAGAGGGATACTCAGTGGGAAGGGACTGTGTGAAGAGAAGCAGGTTCCTTGGGAGGGATGCATTGACTACACAGTCACCGGGGAAGAGCAATACTTCAATTCCTAAACTGCCAGCTGTACACACAG
>NW_012153807.1:125869-126978 GCF_000956105.1 Propithecus coquereli
GAATGTTACTGAAGCAGCCCTTTTTTCCTCTGAATTTCTGCAAACCTTAGTTGATTTAGGACCACAATTTCTTTCCTAATATTCACATGGGTTCTTGCTGTTCATTTTTATTTCTATGTCCTTCTATAGCTATCGTTTTAGAACAGAGATTCTCAAATAGCCCCTACGTCTAATATGTCAAGAGCTATTTTAATACTTCCCACTTTTCTTCACTGGAGTCATTTGTGACTATGTTATCAGATTCTTGTTCTTTAGAACTTCCCACCCATCTTGTGCCATCTTTCTTAAAATCATGCCCCAGGTTCCTTTCCTTCATTGCTATGGGCAGTTGTTTGCTAAAGGACCTGACTCCATGGTGCAGGAAGAGGTGCCAGGACCACATGCTTATGAGCGCACTCTTCCTCCTCAAACCTTTGGCCTAGAAAAGAGACATGGTAGGGTCATCTAAAACATCAGATTATATGGTCTAGGTCTAGGCCCTTTTATTCTGGCAATGTTGGCCAGAAGCTAGAACAAAAACCTATAAAAACAAATTTCATTTTCCCTAAATCTGTGGGCTGTCTAGTCTAGCTATCTGTCAGAAAGACCAGAATCCATTCACAGACAGTGGTGACGTGTTGTGACTAAGTAGAGAGATGGTCTCCAGGCAGCCTTCTGTCCAGTCTTTAACATTAGTAACTATGGCAAGATACCAGAATGTTATTATACAAATTCCCTCTTCCTCAACACCTTGGGCTCCTTTGCACATAGTTAACTGAATACTCATTTTTTTTTCAGCAGAGTCAGAGGCTGACCAAAGAATTGTCTTAGAGCTGGTCAGAGGGCAGAGCAATCTCTGAGTTACCTGGAATTTCAACAACTACTTATTTCTTCCCATCCTATGTGATTTCCTAAAAAGATGGACATTAGTACACCTTACTAGGCTAAGTTAATTGCCTTAGAAATAAACAGAGAGTTTGTGAGGTTGGCCAAACACAACAAAACATAAGAAATTTAATAGTTTTCTTATAATAATCACCAGGAAATATAATGGCGAAAGATCCCACTAACAAAATACATATAAAGAAATCTAAATAGAAATGTTCATGATAAAAGGCATGGTGGGGGAA
>NW_012153807.1:130160-131633 GCF_000956105.1 Propithecus coquereli
ACAGGGTGTTTGGATGAAGCGAACTTTTTTCCTGCTTAGGAATCTTTCTGTTCAATTGAGTCTCCAGTCACATCCAACACTCTCATAGGGTCAGGAAAAGGACAAACGTCTAGTGCTAACCTACACTTTCTAGACAAGATACAGGCAAGAAACCTTGCATTGTCAGTGGATACACTTTCTCTCCATGAGCATTTGAAGTTAGAGGAAAGCAGCAAATCACATCAGAGTAGCTGATGCTGCAATCAGTTCAGCTCCAGCCCGCCTCTTTAAACCCATTTTCAAATCTCTGACAGTGCAGCGTGTTCTACCACAACAGCCATGTGAACTCTTCCAGCACTTACTTAATATAACACACTTCCAGGGACATATGTGCCACTAAAGTTTATTTACGTAATGTTCTGTTATGTCAACCACATTTAAGTTCTGGAAGTTGGTATTTACATACAGAATCCAGTATATTCCTGGAAGAATTACTTTTTTCCTCTTTGGATACAATTAATATGAAAGTTGGGGAGCTTAACGAATACCTTGCCTCACTTTGGGGTCTCATCTGGGATTTTAGAGTAAACTGTATCCAGAGGCTGCCAGTGGCAATTCATGAGGGAGTCGTAGAGTTCTTCACTTTTTGCCATAAACTCTTGGTTTGATTCCTCAATATTCAAATGGAGATTTGGATCTGCAAAAGCCAATAATTGATATGAAAAAAAATAGAATTTTATAAGACACATACTAGAAATGGCTTAAAATTAGAACATTTTAAAAAAGCATTAGCATAGAGTATTGCAGACATTAAAGGTTAAAATTCTAAAGTTGTGTGCTTCCTTTCAGTAGACTTGAAAATAGAAATTTAGGTTATAACAGTAGTAGTATTACCAGACTCAGTGAGCATCTAGCTGGCAGAGGAGTCAGATTCAAGAGATGGTCGATTTTAATCCTAATCACTACCATAAAGACCCATCTCTTAAGACCAGCACATTGGAGGTTAGGGTTTCAACATATGAATTTGGGTGGGGGAACACAAGCTTCAGTCTATTGTAATGGGATTTTTAAAATATATTTTTCAAATACTTCACTATTAGTGCATAGGAACAACCGAGTTTTGCATGTTAATTTTGCATCCTGCAACTTTACTAAATTTGTTTATTAGATCTAATGGTGTTTGATGGAGTCTGTAGGGCTTTCTATACAGGCATACCTGAGAGATATTGCAGGTTCAGTTCCTAACCACTGCAACAAACCGAATATTGCAATAAAATGAGTTACACAAATTTTTTGGTTTCCCAGCGCATATAGAAGTTATGTTTACAGGATACTGTAGTCTATTAAGTGTGCAGTAGCTTATTAAGGTATGCAAAAGGGGTACATACCTTAAAAATACTTCATTACTAAAGAATGTTAATCAAGTAAGCACGTGCTGTTGGAAAAATGGCACTGAAAGACTTGCTCAATGCAGGGTTGCCACAAACCTTCAAT
>NW_012153807.1:131683-133113 GCF_000956105.1 Propithecus coquereli
GCAAAAGCCCATCCTGCCATTTTTTCAATTTCTGCGGAAGCTGTCCCTTTTGCCTATTTCCTGCTGTTAGAAAGGACTCTGGTTAAACAGAGTATGTATACAAGTCTCCTTTTAGTAGGTCTACCAATGCAGGTATCTCATCGCAGTCCACATTCTGCTGAGAAGGCGGAAAAGGATGGACCCTTACTGACGCAAGCTTCTGGCAGGGGTGGGCTCAAGAACATCGGGGGAGTAGATATATCTCAGGAAGTTCAAGCAGTCCTTGCCTAGGGTCTGGCAGGCATCTCAAGTCTAACACATCCATAACTGAACGTGTGACAAACTATCACCTTCCCCCCCATCATGCTGCTCTCCCAGTTTCTTCCTTTTCAGTAAATGGAACCACTATCCATGCAGTTACTCAAGGCAAGATCCTAGGAGCAACGCTTGATTCTTCCTGTCTCCCTCACTACCATCCACAGGAGCTGTCATTTCATCTCCAAAATGCACCTCAAAGTTCCACCTCTCTCCATACACTCCGTCCCCACCCTGGGATGAACCTCCAGCCTCTCTTCCAGGGCAGCTGCGATAGTTCCCTAACAGCTCCTGCCCTCCTCCGCAGAGCAGCCCAGGTGACTTTCTAAAGACAAAACGGGCCATGCCAGTACCATCCTCAAAATCCTTTTGTTGCTTCCCTGCAGTTTTAATAAAATCCAAATTCTTTACAGTGACCTAAACTGCCTGCCGGAAATTATTCAAGATTACTACGATAACCCATGCATTCTCAGTAGGGGACAGTACAGCCCCAAGGAAGTGAAAATTAGTTCTGGAGGGGAGGAGAGGGAGTGAAAAAAAAATCTTACTCTTTCCAATGTATAAATAACAGGGTATATATGAGCCCTATGGAATTATAATAAAGCTTGTGTGGGGATGATTAGAAAAACAGAGTGTAAGTGAAGGTTGAGAAACTAAGCTAACCTCGTCTCAGGCTCCTCTTCCCCTTATTTACTAGACCAGGGCCACTCAGTATGGTAGGCCCTGGTGACTTGTGAATACTGAACACTGGACACGGACCTAGTGTAAAAGAGAAAGCAAAGTTTTAATTGTAATTAAGATTTTGATTTCCAAAGCCACATATGGCTAGTGGCTACCATATCACCCAGCACAGCTCTAGACACTGATGGGCCTCCTTTTGATTCAAGGAATCCAAGCCCTTTGCACATGCTAACTGTATCTATCAGGATACTTCTGCTATAAATTATGAAAATTCAGAGCAGATTAAACATAAATCCAGAGGAGAGCGAATCCAGGGTCGGCTAATTCAACAGTGCGACACCCTTATCACAGATCCGGGTTCCATTTTCCTTCACTGCCACCCCTGTTGTCTCCGCACTACCCTCATGCTGTTCCCCTAATTGTCACAAGACAGCTGCCACGGTGCCAGGCATCAC
>NW_012153807.1:133163-134896 GCF_000956105.1 Propithecus coquereli
AGCCCAGGTGACTTTCTAAAGACAAAACGGGCCATGCCAGTACCATCCTCAAAATCCTTTTGTTGCTTCCCTGCAGTTTTAATAAAATCCAAATTCTTTACAGTGACCTAAACTGCCTGCCGGAAATTATTCAAGATTACTACGATAACCCATGCATTCTCAGTAGGGGACAGTACAGCCCCAAGGAAGTGAAAATTAGTTCTGGAGGGGAGGAGAGGGGATGAAAAAAAAATCTTACTCTTTCCAACGTACAAATAACAGAGTATATAGGAGCCCTATGGAATTATAATAAAGCTTGTGTGGGGATGATTAGAAAAACAGAGTGTAAGTGAGGGTTGAGAAACTAACCTAACCTCATCTCAGGCTC
The DNA here is from genome assembly GCF_000956105.1 of Propithecus coquereli. Classification (NCBI taxonomy): domain Eukaryota; kingdom Metazoa; phylum Chordata; class Mammalia; order Primates; family Indriidae; genus Propithecus; species Propithecus coquereli. Next base: position 133,531 of record NW_012153807.1, read on the forward strand.
CTCTTCCCCTTATTTACTAGACCAGGGCCACTCAGTATGGTAGGCCCTGGTGACATGTGAATACTGAACACTGGACACGGACCTAGTGTAAAAGAGAAAGCAAAGTTTTAATTGTAATTAAGATTTTGATTTCCAAAGCCACATATGGCTAGTGGCTACCATATCACCCAGCACAGCTCTGGACACTGATGGGCCTCCTTTTGATTCAAGGAATCCAAGCCCTTTGCACATGCTAACTGTATCTATCAGGATACTTCTGCTATAAATTATGAAAATTCAGAGCAGATTAAACATAAATCCAGAGGAGAGCGAATCCAGGGTCGGCTAATTCAACAGTGCGACACCCTTATCACAGATCCGGGTTCCATTTTCCTTCACTGCCACCCCTGTTGTCTCCGCACTACCCTCATGCTGTTCCCCTAATTGTCACAAGACAGCTGCCACGGTGCCAGGCATCACCTCTAAACCTAATGCTCAGAACGAGACTGAAGCTGTTTCTTGTTTTCCCTTTTTAAAATGAGAAAAACTTCTCACATCTCAGTAGCTAGAATTTATCATCTGTTTCTATCTAAATCGATCACTGGCAAGAAGAATGGGACCCATACAGGTGGCTCACGCCCTGCAAGAGCCATTCCCTGGAGCTGGATATAGTGCAGGTCCCCTAAACATATGGCTGGGAGAGTGGATACCTGAAGAAGTCAGGGCTCTGTCGAAAAGTGGAGACTTGCACACCTTGTGCTGGGGGACGGGATGGGGGTGGGCAGAGTACGAAAAGAGAATGTGACCCTCTGTTCCAGGTACAACCAAACTGAACCAGGTGGGAATTTCCCTGTGCTAGTGGTTTCCAGAGTGTGGCACCAGCAGTATCAGCATTACCCAGAAACTATTTTAGAGAACTGAAAATCTTCAGGTCCTGCCCCAGACCCATGGAATCAAACTCTGGGGATGCTGCCCAGGAATCTGTGTTTTAACAGGCCTTCTAGGCGATTCTGATACACCTAAGTTTCAAAAACATTGCCCCATTCCAGTGGTTCTCATTTGGGGGCAGTTTTGCTCCCAGCATATATTTGGCAATGTCTGGAGACATTTTGGTTGTCACAACTGGAGTGTAGGGTGCTACTGGCATCTAGTGGTAGAGGTCAGGACATTGTGCAAGACAGTCCCCCACAAAAACGAGTGTCCAACGCCTAATGATGGCAAGAGGACTGAGGCTGAGAAACCCTTCCTCACAGCATGGGGCAGAGGAAGCTCCTTTACAGTGTGGCTGCAGCCCACCTGGCTCTCCACGGGGGAGTCTCTGAGCCTGGCTAGCGCAAGGATTAGCATCTGTCAGGCACCTTCAGAGCAGAAGGGGAACGTCAAATTC
>NW_012153807.1:134946-136745 GCF_000956105.1 Propithecus coquereli
AGCACCTCTTATACTTTCCTGGATTAAACTTAAGCCCATTATCCAAAGTGGGGCACCAAAAGACCAGAAGAACGGGATCCACTTGTACTCACCATCAAATTGGTACTAACAGACTGTAATCTTTCTGAGGCTACGTCAAGTAGGATCAGCAACACAGGCTGGGCTCCCCTGGGCAGCTTCTATGCTGGACTCACCTGGGATCACCCCTGGGACTAGGATCACCTGAGAGTTCTGTAGGGGAGGAAAAACAATTTTTCCTCTACACTTCATAGTTTTTAGGTGGGCCCCCCCTGTAATAAAAGACAGATTAACAAGAGACAGACATTTATGAACACATGTACCTCATGTAAACATACACAGGAGATGCCAGGGGAAAATGAGTAACTCTCAAAGAGGCAGCTTAGAACTCAGGCTTACATACCATCTTCAGCTCAAAGGAAAAAGGGTGTGGGGAAGACACGTTATGAGAAGGTGACCGGGAACAGCACAGTAAGCAAGGACAAGGTTTATTAGATACCTTCTCCAAAGATAAGCATCTGCTAATTTAGTCCTTCTCTTCCCACATGTGGAAGATGAGGGAGACATGTTTTCCTTATAAAAGGGTAACTTCTGGCCCTGTAATCCTAGCACTCTGGAAGGCTGAGGCAGGAGGATTGCTTGAGGTCAGGAGTTTGAGACCAGCCTGAGCAAGAGCAAGACCCTGTCTCTACAAAAAATAGAAAAATTAGCCAGATGTGGTGGCACGCGACTGCAGTCCCAGCTACTCGGGAGGCTGAGGCAGGAGGATCACTTGAGCCCAAGAGTTTGAGGTTGCTGTGAGCTATGATGACACCACTGCACTCTAGCTGGGGCAAAAAAAAAAAAGGTGGGGGGGCGGGTAACTTCTACTGTGTTTCCAGAGCTTCTCCTGTGTCTGTTTCTCAAAATAATCCTTATGCAAAAGAGGCATATTTTGGGGTGGCATACTCTGGTCTCCTACAGTTCCAAGATGGCCTCACTGACACGTCTATCAGTTGGCACTGGCTATCTACTGGGCCCCTCAGTTCTCCTCCAGATGGCCTCTCATCCTTTAAGCTGGAGGGGGCTTCCTCATACAATGGTGGACACATTCCAAAAAAGCAAGCCCCAGCATGAAAGGGCTTATCAAGCCTCTGCTTGAGTCACATTTGCTGATAGCCCCTTGGGTGGCCAAGCCCAGCATTAACATAAGAGGGGGCTGCCCAAGGGCACAACTACTCAGAGCTGATTCCCTTGAGGTCACTAATGGCACAATCTACCACACGAATGCTAGGAAAATAAAAATCCCATCCCTTTCTTCTTTGGGTAATGCAAATACTGTAGTTAGAAAAGGAAATCCCAGCAAGGGAGCTTATGTCTCCCATTAGATATTATAAAAGCCTTTTTAGAGGAATAGTATATACAACTATGAACTAATTCTTGGTACATCCATTGGTTTTCTGGGGGATTTTTTTTGTTTGTCTAAGAGACAGAATCTTGCTCGTTGCCCAGGCTGGAATGCAGTGGCACAGTCATAGCTCACCGTTAACCTCAAACTCCTGGGCTCAAGGGATCCTCCTGCCTCAGCCTCCCCAGTAGCTGGGACTACAGGTGTGCACCACCATGCTTGGATAATTTATATTTTTATTTTTTGCATAGACGGGGTCTTGCTATGTTGCCCAGGCTGGTCTCAAACACCCATGCTCAATGGCTCCTCTCACCCAGCTTCCCAAAGTACTGGGATACAGGTGTGAGCCACTGTGCCTCGCCTTTTTTTTTTTCCTTTAATATTAAAAAAAAAA
>NW_012153807.1:147280-149409 GCF_000956105.1 Propithecus coquereli
TTAGTCTGTTCAAATTTTCTATTTCTTCATAATTCAATCTTGGTAGGTGGTAGGTTGTACGTATCCAGGAATTTATCCACTTCCTCTATGTTATCCAATTTGTTGGTGTATAATTGTTCGTAAATCTATGATCTTTTGTAATTTCTGTGGTATCAGTTATAATGTCTCCTTTTTCATGTGATTTTCAGTTTCTCTCTTTTTCTTAGCCTAGCTAAATATTTGTCAATTCTATTTTTTCAAAAAAACCAACTCTGTTTTGTTGATCTTTTGTATTGTTTTTCTAGTCTATTTATTTCTTCTCTGATCGTTATTTCCTTCCTTCTATAATAATTTTGAGTTTGTTCCTATTCTTCTAGTTCCTTGAGGAGCGATTGTGTTACATTTCTAACCAGCCAGTACTATGCCAGATCTATGATTAGCCCATGCTTGAGTGGTTATTATGTGCCAGAAGCTGTTAGAACACTTACAAGCATTTTAGATCTATCATGCTCACCTTTCCAACAAGGTAGGAATTAATGTCTTCACTTCACAGAAAGTGAAGTAGCCACATTAGAGATTAATTTGTCCAGAATGACAGAGTTAGTAAGTGGGATTTAAACCCTGGTGGTCTGGATCCAGAAAGCACACTCTTATTGTATGTTTTCCTCCATAATTTTTAGAGATTATCTGCATAACTAATGAAGGCAGGAAGAGTAGACTCACACTTTAACCCCACACAAATCTGAGAGCTGAAAATAAGCACCCTTTATTCATATCTAAATCAAAGTAATAAAACTAGAACTGTTTGATGCATTTAAAGATTTCTTTTAAACAATTTTATTTAATTTAAAGACTGAGCACCCACTAACATGCAAACTCTGCATTAATTACCGGAGCTACAAAAACTGGTAACAACGTGCTCTCTTCTTTGATAAAGTCACAAAGGCAGCAAGTAGGTTTGTCTGGTGGGGGTTTGGGGAGGAGAAGACCAGATGGACACATGATCAGACAGACATGTGATAAGAAACAGACAACGGTGTTCTCTGCATCTCTCCTCTATTTTTCTTTCCCATTACTTAAAAGCAGCAAAACACTTTTTTTCCCCCTTCCTCAAACGAGACACATTTAAAAGTTCTTCTCTGGGCAGACAAACTTTGTCCTTTTCAAAACAGATCAACAGCTAATGGAAGCAGAGCACACTGTACAGGGGAAGGACATGCTTGTAGCCCTGTCCTGGGCAAGGCAAATGCATTACATGTAACCAAAATGTTTATACCCCCATAATATCCTGAATTTAAAAAAAAGAACTAGGGAAGCACTGCCATCTTGACACTACAGACACTACTATCAGGCCCTGCAGGAACCAATAACCCCGAGGGCAGCTAGGAAGCCAAAGCTACAGCAGTCACCTGGTGCTCTTCCTCCTTAAAAAAACAAAATTAAAGCATACTTAATCTCAAAGTCTAAACTTACAGAGGAAACGATCTTAACTACTTACTGTCTTCTCACTGTTTGGAATGTCCCCATTTCCCAGCACTTTAGAAAGGCCCAGAGAGGTGGCTTAGCTGAAGTTGTTCCCATAGAAGCAATTTCCAAAATCAGTTTACATTACTGAAAAGATTGGGTTAGGCAACCTACATTGGAATTTTCTAGTAGGATCTCTCAGTTTCTAGCAAGTTGAGTGAACAAAGAACCTGGAAACAGGGTTATGTTTTGTTTTCAACCACTGAGGCACAAGGTTTACGTTTACCTTCTAGTGGGTCTTCATCTTGGTTTTCAACCAGAGCTGTGGTTTCCTACAACAACAAAATCACTATCTTAAGAGAAAATTTTACTTAAGAGAAAAATCTTACTTAAAGGTTTAATATCAATATACACTTTCTTGGGAAAAAAACTCTAGCTCTCAAAAAAATTTAGAACAAGCCGGGCGCGGTGGCTCACGCCTGTAATCCTAGCACTCTGGGAGGCTGAGGCGGGAGGATTGTTTGAGCTCAAGAGTTCGAAACTAGCCTGAGCAAGAGCGAGACCCCATCTCTACTAAAAATAGAAAGAAATTGGACAACTAAAAATATATAGAAAAAATTAGCCGGGCATGGTGGCGCATGCCTGTAGTCCCAGCTACTCGGGAGGCTGAGGCAGAAGGATCGCTT
>NW_012153807.1:150879-152638 GCF_000956105.1 Propithecus coquereli
CACCAGGATAGCAGGCAGATGGCAGAGTGTGGTTACCACAGCCACTAAAGAGAATATATTTATAATTCTTGAGTCAAAAAAGTCATGCTATAGTCATAACCTGACTAGAGAGTGAGATAAAAATCCCAGAATGTGACAACTGAAATAGAGGAATGGAGGGAAGGGGAGGCAGGGTGAGAAAAAAGGGTGTTAACGTCTTAATTTTCTCATGAGTGATAGGAAATCAAGACACACTTTCATTTCTGAAGTTGATAATATACTCATATCTATACTTCTCTATTTAAAGATAAAAGGTAACCAACCACCACAAGACAAATAGACCACCTCCCAAAAAAGAGCAAAAAAAGGAAGGGGTGAAAGGAAGAAGTGTGCTAAAACCTTAGCCAATGTATTAATAGCAAAAGGTTTTTAAAAAGTGGTGCAATATCAAACATCTGCTAAAAGGGAAAAACCCAAATTGGGCTAAAAGGAAGAAAAAAAAGGACAAGAAATTTAACAAGATATTTTATGCAAGAGGCACACCTAAAACAGACTTAAAAAATTGAAAATGAAAGTTTGGGCAATAAAATACTAAGCAATTGTAAGCTATAAAGACCAGCCCAGGGGCAGTGGCTCACATTTCTTCCTTTTCTATTTGTGCTCTGGTAAACATATATCCTAAGGGACCAGGGTAGGGGAAAGCAGAAACTACCTAGAAAGAGCATTCCTGTAATCCCAGCACTTTGAGAGGCCAAGGTGGGAGGATCGCTTGAGGCCAGGAGTTTGAGATTGGTGTGGGCAACATAGCAAGACCTGATCTCTAAAAAAATAAAAATAAAAAGATTAGCTAGGCCTGGTGGTGCGTGCCTGTAGTCCCAGCTACTACAGAGGCTGAGGCTGGAGGATCACTTGAGCCAGGAGTTTCAGGCTACAGTGAGCTATGATTGCGCCACTGCACTCCAGCCTGGGTGACAGAGCAAGAAGACCCAGTCTCAATCAATCAATAAGTCAATAAAAATTTTAAAAAAGTAAAGATCAAGGATCTAGCTATTAAATTCTACTTTGGTTTTAAGGCAAAGGCCATTACACAAAGTGTCACTATGCATATTAGGACACAAACTGTTGGGGGAGAGGCGTCCATAACGTTTTGATTGCAAAGCGCCCATTTCCCCAGTACGCGAATATCTTATTCAGTCAAGCAAAATGGACGCAATCCAACAGAAAAAAAAAGTAGACGAAGGACAAAGTCACAAAACATAAATACCAATAAACATTGTAAAAGATATTTGCCCTCAATAATGACAAACGTCTCCTGTGCTTATCAGATTGGCTAATCATACACAGAAGAATGTAGAGCAGCAGACACATTCACCACAGGAATGAAAGGTGTAAACTCACGCGGGCTTTTTTTAATTTGCTAATTAAATGTTTAATGTTATATCCTTTAACCTGCCCTTCCACATCCAGAAATTTATTCTTAGCAAAAAACAAAAACACTCAGATAAATGCTTGAAGTCTGTCAAAGCACTGAAAACATTTAAAATGTCAGATAAATGATGTCCTAAAAATCACAGCACATCTAAACCGGAAATTTTTAAAGAAAGCTCTCCTTATACAACAGAAGCAAGCAAAGAGCAAACCAGTATGTACTACATAGTCCATTCTCACCTAAAGCACCCTCAAACCCCTAAACAGAAAAAAAGCTCAACCACACTGATTTGTTTAGCAAGAGTACAGGGGAAAGATCAAGAAGACACAGATCGACTCCAACAGGGCTTCC
>NW_012153807.1:154513-162940 GCF_000956105.1 Propithecus coquereli
AATTACATTGAGTAGCAATTCCTGCTAGGCAATTAATTGCTTCACCTTTCTGGCAATGAGGGGAAGGTGTGAGTGGGGGCAGGGTTGTACTGGGGTCACCTGGGGGAACTTCTGCAACCTGTTCCTCTGGCTTCCAGCTGCCAGCTCCTCCCCAACTGTCAAGCCTGGGCAAGGCAGCAGAACTTAGCAGCAGGGGCTGGCTGGGGGTGGGGGGCGTCAGAAGGGTGGGGTGTGTTGCCCAACTACAAAGGACACAGTCTCCACCGTACCCCTTACCATTAATAGGTAAGAGAGTCACTTCAGTAACTAAAACCTTAAGACAAATACTACAATTTGATGTTTCCGTCCTCAGTTATCTGTTAAGAATAACTACTGGAACCAGCATGTAGAAGCTTCTTTTTTTTAAAAGCCTCTGCAGGTTGAAATCATTATCCCAACTAGCTGCAAAATTAAGAGGCAGGGAAAAAGTGTTATATCTCACTCACGACCTTAATATGGGTACAGAGTAAAATTTTAAAAAAATATTTCTGTGGTTCATTATTTTTTTTAAAGCACGAGAAAGTGGTAGCTTCCTAAACTTTCATGTGCATACAAATTATCTGGATATGTTTAAAATGGAGGTTCAGGTCAGGTGTGATGGGTCACACCTGCAATCCCAGTGCTTTGGGAGGCTGAGGCAGGAGGATTGCTTGACCTGGGAGTTTGGAGCTGCAGTAAGCTATGATTGCAGGCCGCTGCACTCCAGCCTGGGCGACAGAGCAAGACCCTGTCTCTAAATAAATGAAATGTAGGTTCTAATTCAACCTACACTGGGGTGCAGGCCAACGTATCATGTTGAAACCACCCACGAAGATGGCAGAAGCTGGGGACAGAAGGCTGTGAGCAAGGTTCCAAGATGATGAACACTGAGGGGCCTTCAGATAACAGTGACGAGGAAAGGCTCACAAACATTGTTTCGTTCCCTAAAAGCCCAAATGCAGACCTTTTATATTTCACCTATATTATTCCCATGAAGCAGGTGAAGGAAATTTATATCAGGGCAGTGTCCAGGGAAGTAGTAGACCACTATCTGCACTCCCCTTAGCTCTGGGAAATACAAAGGGGACCAAAGACCTCTGGGAATACAATCACGTGCAACCCCTGTAGTCCTAGAATTTAACAGAGTTGCTACCTGTCAGATTGAGAAAGGAGGGCAATTTAGCAGGAATATTAGACTTTCATGGTGTTTCTAATAGGGCTGATTTTTCTCTGCCGTATCCTGCTTTTACCCCAGGAGATCCACTTTACCACTACTACTGCCCAAACAGAAAAATGGGCTTTTTCTTTAGCAAACCAAATAAAGCCAAGCACTCAATAAATATTTGTTGAATGAATGAATAAATCAGCACATGGCTCAAGTGCAAAAAGCTTTTCAATGAATAATTTAAAAGCAAAACTTAAAAAAAATCTTGTGCTTGGTGTTGATTACTGCACTCTCAATAGTTGGTTTCTCAGCAACTGCAGATTTCACAAGAATCACATTAAACGGCTTTTTACATTCTCTGTTTGGAAAGAGAACAGGAGGACTTACAGGAAGTATGCTCAGTTCTAATCCAGTTGAACAGGTATATAATTCTGTATTGCATGTTTTTCCTGAGACAATAAAAACCTGTTACCTGAGCAAGTTCTGAAACTACTGCCATAGCCATGAATAAAATGAAATGCTGTTTCTTTTTTCTCCTCTGTTAAAAACAATGTCCAAGGCCAAGGAAACACAAAAAATAGCAGCAGTACTGGCTCTATTGTCACTTAGCTGTGTGGTCTTGAAAAATCACTTTTCTGGACATTTTTCAGCATTTATAAAGACTGAATTAGTGCATTTTAACCTTAATGATGCGCTACTTTTTGCAAATGTAATTACATGAATGCTCTCCTCCAAAAATTTACATCTACAATTTTGCACGTAATTTCAGGAGATTCAAAATCCCTGAAACTTATCCATGAACCCCCCCCAAGATTAATAACACCTGGACTAGATGCTAAGTCCTCTGAGCTCTATGATTGGTTCCACTAATTTCTAACAATTAAAAAAGTAAATATGTTTATGGTGCTTACATTAGGGTTTTCATCCTAGAACCAACTATATTCTAAAATTCTTGGTTGGACCAAATGACTATTTCAAGCCACTTGGTTCCTCTCCTCTAAAAGGTGACAACTAAGCAAAAGTGTGACAGTCTGGTAATAGATGCTCAATAATTACCCTGTTTTAGTGGCACGTTAAAATTAATTTCAAAAAACATTAAATGAGTATTAATACTTCTGAAACAGCAGTTGAGAGATTTCCCTCCGGTAACGAGGCAGTGTACCAGGGACATTCCAGAAACCACAGACTGTACAAAGCACGTGATTTTGAAAGTTTTATTCAAAGGCTTTTTCTTTTTTGCTTGAGAGAATATTACTTTTCCATTAAAATGAACAGGTATGTCTATTCTGTTGCTTGTCAAATCCACCTGCTAATGGTGTTTATGAGAACTATACGATCCAAGATTTACTCTTTTGGGAGTCTGTGAGAAAGCTGTGGTTTCTAACAACGCTGAATCCATGTGCCTAATGAAAATCTCAATTGTTAACGGCTGCCGGGCGCGGTGGCTCACGCCTGTGATCCTAGCACTCTGGGAGGCCGAGGCGGGCGGATTGTTTGAGCTCAGGCGTTCAAGACCAGCCTGAGCAAGAGCGAGACCCCCGTCTCTACTAAAAAATAACAGAAAGAAATTATCTGGACAACTAAAAATATATGGGAAAAAAATTAAAGGCTATCTTCACTTTCCTTAAGGTTTAACTTTGCACCCAAACGTGGGACAAGCGGTGGAAACGGTAATATTGTGAGCTTTCCTCCTAGAACGCTCAGCAAGCACGTCTGTGCCCTTCCACCTCAAGTCAGTCTATCGTTCTACGCCTCAGGTCAGGGTCCTCCTCCCTCCCCAGGATGTGCCGCAACGTTGGCCAGTCTCACTCCACAGACAAGCGAACCAAGCTGGAAGGAAAGGCATGCAGGCAGAGATGGTGCGGCCGCGGCACGTGGGAACGCGGGAAGCGGATTTCCAGGGCCCGGACTTCGGTCTCCCACACTCAGGCCTGTCGCTGCAGCCCGGGCGATGATGCCGCGGTCTCCGGTAACCGCGAAAACGAAATCCTACTCTTCCTTGCCCTGTTACAACAGAAAGTCACGTTCCGAAGCTCTCTACATAATAAGGAAACCTAACTCCCACCGCCCTGTCAAAGCCCACGACAAATTCCGCACCGCCAAGAGCCACCGCCGCCGCCGGAATTGGCTCCGCCCCTTCGTCAGACGTCACGGAAATGAGGAGCTTCCCCAGAGGATGTCCCGCCCCACTTCCCTCAGCCGACCCTAGCTCACAGCTTCCTAGGATTCTTAGGATATGCCTGCTTGCCCCAATTTTTTTCTCTTTGCAATGGGAACCTCCTCATATAGCGCCCTGCCTTATTCTCCTCTTGGAAAGCACACGTGCTCTCCGAGCAGTGAAACTGATCCCACAGATAATTCAGGCGCCTAAGAGACAGCCCTACGGTCATGACGTATACTTTGTGAGCCGACAAACGAAGGACCCGCCTCCTCCCCCTATTTTTCTTTTTTTGCATCCGGTTCAGTCGTCTCCTCTAAGTGGAGCTCACTGAAGAGGCACGTGCGCTGCTGGATGGAGCTGGTCGCTGGTTGTTACGAGCAGGTCCTTTTTGGATTCACTATACACCCGGAGCCCAAGGCGAGCGGCGACCACGAGGTGAGATACCCCGCGCCGAGAGACCGCCGGAGACGGGGCAGGGAAGGTCAGGTTTAGTTCCCACACCGCAGAGGTAAACATTGGAGCGCCTGCTGCTCTCTTCCTGATCTCTCCGGATTAATTGATGAATCAAACTCAGGGGACTTAAGTAAAGCTAACCATTTAAAACACGGAATAGGCATTTTACCAAAATGAGATATAATAATGTTTGCCTATTATAGTAAACAAAAAGTCCACAGGGCACGAAGGAAGCGGACATTTATGCACACGGACAAGAGTCATAGACATGGATTTGAGGGTTGCTCCCATAAGCTGACTGCCAGTGTAGGTATTCAGCGTTTAATGAAAGAACAGTTCTCTGTTTCGCTGAGTTTCTGTCCTGGAGTTTTACAAAACATTAGAGCTGGATTAGGATAAACCTCTCTTAGGTGAAGGAAATGATACTAATTCGTTTATTATTAATTGGAAACTAACCGTGGGCCCGGCGATGCAAGTGCAAAGATGCCGGAGCTGTGGATCTTGTACGGACGTTCCCGACATAAGGGGTGTTGGACTGATATGACAGATACATGGAGAAAATTTACAGCAGAATATGACGAATGTTTTGCTAGATGTGTGAATAAAAAGTTTAATTGCCAATAGTCAAATAGGTAGATAGTACTATACCCAAGATTAGAAATCTGGTCTCCTAACTTCTAGCCAGGTACTATTTTATTCCCTAAGCAATTCTAGGTACCTCCTAGAAATCTATTTTACTACAGTACTTCGTTTTAAAGAAGTCAACATGTCAGTCTAGAATTAGCCAGAAAATTGGAAGTATATGCCTTGACTAATTGCGTTTGTTTATTTTGTTTTCTACTCTAGTTATTTACCTGCTTTTGGCCTTTGGCTGAAAGGTGGAATATTCAAAGATGATATTGAATTTACACATAGTACACTTCACAGCAACCGTTTGAGACAGATACAGTTATTCTCAATTTTCAAATGAGAGTTCTTCATAGTTAGGTTAATTGACTGCTCAAGGCCACACAGCTAATAATTGGCAGAGCTGACGCAGGATATCAGGGACCCCAGGTGTCGCCGACACTTGAAGCTCTTAACCATTACCAAATACTGCTTCTAAATCTAGACAGTAGCCTCAGTAACCAGCATTACTTTTGTGTCGTGAATTAACAAAGGATATTCTTAGATTTAAGGCCCTAGCAGCTCCTCAGGAATGCTGTGCCTTGACACAAAAGAAGCCCCCTTGGTCCTAATTGAAGGAAGGACTATTTGTTGCCGTAGTTACTCAGGACTTAATTCGCAGTAACAAATTTTAAGTGTGTTCGGAGGAGTTTGGTGGATTTTTTCCTTCTTTGGTTTGTTTTGCTGTCATTCTTTGCTCTGCCCAATCCAAAAGTCACATGGCAATAAGCGTAGAGTTCTGGTGATTCTCTAGGGCTTATGTTTGTACTAATGGAAACATACCTTTACTCTGCTTACTTTTCTTTATCTTGTCACTATCCATATTTCTATATGACATCATATTTATTTCGTCTCTCCCACTGGCATGAAAACTCCATTACAATAGGGACAAAGTTTTCTGTTTACTGCTACATATCAATTGCCAGAAATAATGGCAAGCAAGTGGTAGGCACTCGTTATTTAAATGAATACATTCACATGCAAATTTGAACATTTGAATGAGTAAATGATGTGGAAGTTTCACATGTAAGTAAATAACATTAAAGACTTAAAAATTTGGGTGGGATCTAGAAGTCTCTCTAGTCCACACTCCATTGCTGGGTTCCAGAATTAAAATACCCAGTATTGCCTTCCCACCTCTTTGGTTTACCTTCCTTATTCAGTTTTCAGATTCTTGTTTGTTTTAATCTATAAATAATTGCATAGATTTTTCTCCATTTGGAAGACCCATTGGTAGTTCTCATGGATCGTGGAACCACTTACCTGTTTCTGGAGAACTGTGATGTGACTGTGGCAACTGATCATACGGTTTACTCTTTAGCAGAAATGGTCTCCCGTGGCTGACTTCACTCACCATGCCCACACTGCCTCCTTGTCAGCGGTAGCTGTAAATAGCCGTTTTGTAGTCACCGGAAGCAAAGATGAAACAATTCACATTTATGACATGAAAAAGAAGATAGAGCATGGCGCTCTAGTGCATCACAATGGTAAGAAATCATATCCTTTAAGATAGTAATGTGGAGGTATACTTTACAATTTGACTTCAGTCGAACAATTCATTAAGTGTCTGTTTTCTAGCAGATTCTGTGCTAGGAGATATAGAAATGAAAACAAAAAAAGATCCTAGCCCCAGGTTACTCACAGTCAGAATTGGTAGTCAGAAAGGAGACAGTTAACTCAGTTGGGGGCTGGAGGGATTGGAGTGAGATTTCACTGAAACCTTGCTTAAAATGACATCTGAATTATCTTAAAAAAAAATGTCAGTTGTTAGCCAGGTGAAGTTTGCAAGGAGGGGGAAGGGCATTCCAGGCAGAGCAGGGAGTGTGAGGAGCACAAGGAGCAGTATCTTAACAATATCTAACTTTACCAAGGGCATATTCTGTATTCCTCAGTTTGCCAAGAAGGTACTGTTATATCTCTAGTTCATAGAAGGGAACACTTAGGTTCAGAGATCCATGACTTGCCTAAGGTCACAAAACAGTGGAACTATTAATAGAACTTGAATCCAGGTCTAGAGCCTGTGTTTTTAGCCACTGGTGTGCGTGGGAAACTGTAAGCAGTTCCATATTATGAGAAGGTTACATTGGAGTGGGGTGGGCCGCACAGAGGTAGATGGGACCAGATCCTGGAGTCCTTGCGAGAAGGCGGATAGGGACTGAATTGGGAGAGTTAGAGTGAATGAGCGAGCAAATGAGCGGTGTGGGTTTGAGGAAAGTGCTGGCAGTTTGGATATGGGAAAGGTGCTGATTAAGAACAAGCAACAGGACAGAGGATGATGTGCCCCGTTGAAGTTGGAGGCTATGGATTGAGTAACATCAGTTTGCAGTGTTTTTTGAGTTTCTTCAGCAATAAGCCACGGACGTTTCTGTAGAGAGAGGAACGTTACTTAGTGTGTGTAGTAGAAGGATTGAGTTACAAGGGAATTGAGGATTTTGGTGAAAGAGTAAGTGGGCAGCCTAGAGAAAATGGGATGTCAAGGGTTGGGAGATCTCTGAAATTTAAAAAAAAAAAAAACAGCCTGAGTGCAGGAAGGTATGAAAAGACTGGGAAGGTGTGAGCTCATACTCAGAGGATAGGTTCCTAGAGTTCAGGAGTTCCAACATGGAGCAGCTCTAGGTGGAAACAATGCCCAGGCTGGAGATATGGGGGACCAAAACACAGAGGAGGCAGAGGTCGCTGGAGTTGAGGTCAAGGAGCAGTAGTTCCCAACTCATGGTTGGGTTTTCCACACTGATAGTGAAGTTGCCCAAGATAGTGGCAGGATCAAGGGAGAGAAAGACCAAACAGGTAATTTTTTTTTTCTCAGTACTGAACATTTTATGCTGTTTTCATTGCATTTTCTCAGGGGACAGAGAATGAGAGGTACCTCAGCCAAGGAAGTTGGTCTGCCACAAAGGCAGATGGATGCCTTTTTTCCTACCCTATATTTTATATATTCCAGAGGTTCCACACCAAGTGTTGGTTTCTAGCAGTAAATTTAGAGTGCTAAATGGCTTCCTTCTATTAGATGTTGTCTTAGTCCATTTGGCTTACCATAACAAAATATCTGAGACTGGATAATTTATAAATGTTAGAGATTTATTTCTAGCAGTTCTGGAGGCTGGGAAGTCTGAGATGAAGGTGCTGGCAGATTTCAGTGTCTAGTTAGGGTCTGCTCTCTGCTCCATAGATGATGCCTTGGTGCTGAGTCCTCACGTGGTAGAGGGCAAGGCAGCTCCCTTCAGACTCATATAAAGGAGACATAAGAGTCTCATGACTTAAACCCTTCACCCCCTAAAGACCCCACCTCTTAATACTACCACATTGGTGACTAAGTCTCAGCATGTGAATTTTGGAGGGACACATAGCAGACAGTCCTTAGCTACTTTGACAGGTGTCTTGCTTTTTTCACCAACAGCTATGCTTTGAGTGATTTCAACATTCCTTTTCCCCTCTGTCTCCCAATTCCAGTTCATACAAAGAAGGCTTCTCTCTCCCTGAAGCATAGAAGAAATAAGTGAAATCTGATCTGTTCAAACCCATTAGGGCAAGTGTTGAACAATGAAAAAAGGACTTAATTAGTAGAAGGACTTTAGGTGACGTTTGAATGAACTAGAGTTCTTGGTTTCTTCCATTCCTTGGATAAGTCCTGTTTTTCTAACAGCTGGTAATAAATTCTTTTTCTAGGAAGCAGTTGTGGGAAAGCAAACTTTCCAAAGGTAAGAAGATAATAGGGAGAGGAAAATATGAGCAAAGATGGGGGCTAATGGCTCCCACTTTGAGAAGAAGGTGGTACATAAGCCCACATATTAATAGTACTTTTGTTGTGTGTAAAATAATTCATCAAAGAGCTTTGGTTCTTTCAATATAAAGGCTAGTGTAAAGGATTGACTAGGTGGTGTATAGATGGAAAATGACCCATATTCTGTAAAGGACCAAATAGTATATATTTAGATTTTGTGGGCCATATGATCTCTGTTACAAT
>NW_012153807.1:167431-168147 GCF_000956105.1 Propithecus coquereli
TAATTTCAGGGTATCATGAAGGTACAAACATGGTTACACTTTATGTCTTTGCCTCACCCAAGCGAGGGTTAAAGGCATACCCTTCCCCCATACAATGCTCCCCGTGTCCTTTAGTTGCGGGTTTACCCCCCTCATTCCCCTAATACCTGGAGAGTATTACTGCCATGTGAGCACCCTAGTGTTCGATCAGTTAGTACCAATTTGATGGCGAGTACAAGTGGAGCCCGTTCTTCTGCTCTTGTGGTGCTTCACTTTGGATAATGGGCTTAAGTTTAATCCAGGAAAGTGTAAGAGGTTCTAGATCACTGTCGTTTCTTATGACTAAGTAATATTTCATTGTATACATATACCACATTTTAATAATCCACTCATGGATTGACAGGCACTTAGGTTGTTTCCACTTCCTTGCAATAGTGAATTGTGCTGCTGTAAACATTTGGGTGCAGATGTCTTTATCATAGAATGTTTTGTGCTCTTTTGGGTAGATGCCTAATAGTGCTATTGCTGGATCGAATGGTGTTTCTATTTTTAGCTCTCTGAGGTATCTCTAAATTCTTTTCCACAGAGGTTGCACTAATTTGCTGGTTCCACCAGCAGTGTAAGAGTGTTCCTGTCTCTTTGCGTCCTCGCCAGCATTTGTTGTTTTGGGATTTTTTGATAGAGGCCAATCTCACTGAGGTTAAGTGATATCTCATTGTGGTTTTCATTTGCATTTC
>NW_012153807.1:171265-173485 GCF_000956105.1 Propithecus coquereli
CGCAGGCAGACCAGTTTAAGGACCCAGCCCTTACAGACCCATCACCAGCTTCAGCACCTGTCACTTGATGGCCAGTCTTGCTTCATCTATATCCCCAGCCACTTCCTCCTCTCCTATGTTATTATAAAGCAGATCCCAGTTTTGTAGAGTTTTAAGCCTAGAAGTAACGCGATCTGATTTACATTTTTAAAAATTGTTAGGGGACAAAAATGGAAGCAGAAAGGCCAATTAGACTGTTTCCATGATCCAAAAGAAAAATGAAAGCAGATTAGACTAGGGGTGGTGGCACTGGAGGTGAGGGAAAGGGTGTGTGACATTGTTTCTGTTGTCTTGCTTTTCTCTCCTTACAGAACTTGGAGTTTCTTTAAGGTGAAGGGCTGTTTCCTACATCTTTATTTCTGTTGTGATAAACCTGATTATTTATAGTTACTATTATCTATTCAGCTTTTCCTTGAGATATGATCGACAGTCAATTTTATCTTGTATTTTGGCTCTGAAAATGACTCACTAACAGGAATGTAAGCAGAATTATATTTTATGACATTTATTGAGCATTTTGGAAAAACTTGAAGCTTCACAAAAGCAAAAGACTCTGCGTATAACTTTTATAACAGTATTGCGCTATTTTGAAGAAAAGGTCTTTTATGGTGTTACTATTTCTATCCTAGGGTAAAAGACATTTTCAGTTTTGAAATTCCAGAGCATCATGTTATTGTTACAGCATCGAGTGATGGTTTCATCAAAATGTGGAAGCTTAAGCAGGATAAGGTCAGTGTCTTAGCACAGTATGGCTATCAGTATTACTTTAAGTGAGGTAGAATTTATTTTTTTTTAATGGATCATAAAACATAGATCTTTAAATCTCTTCCAGGTATGATTGATATTAATGGTTTTAAAGTTAGGGTTCCCACAGAGCTGCTTTAGGAGTTGGCATTTTTGAGACTGAGCTGGGAGGATCCCATAACTTTCTCCCTGCTCTTTTAATCAGAGAAGCTTTACTTTCTTCTCTTTCGTATATTGGGGTTCTCTGAAAGATGTTAGGTAAAAATGCTGCCATTACTAAAAACAATGTAGATACTCCTCATCAATTATGGAACTAACAATAATTTTGAGCAGTTAAATTGAACTGTTAATTGAACAGTTAAATTCCCTTTTATTGGCCAGGCACAGTGGCTCATGCCTGTAATCCTAGCACTCTGGGAGGCCAAGGTGGGAGGATCGCTTGAGGCCAGGAGGTCAAGACCAGCCTGAGCAAGAGCGAGACCCCGTCTCTACAGAAAATAAAAAAATTAGCCGGACATGGTGGCACACACCTGTAGTCCGAGCTACTCAGGAGGCTGAGGCAGGAGAATCGCTTGAGCCCAGGAGTTTGAGGTTGCAGTGAGCTTCGATGAGGTCACTGCACTCTAACCCAAGCAACAGAGTGAGACTCTGTCTCAAAGAAAAAAAAATTCCTTTCTGGAGTCTCTTTATAGTCTCTCTTGGTTTATTATTCTTTGTTCTCTCATAAGCATTCTGTGAATATGGTTTGTAGAGTGTTGCTTTGTGCAGGGTTCTTTGTTAAACAATAGAAATGAACAAGACATGGTCCCTTTCTTTAGAATTTTTAATTTCTGGGTACTTCTCAGAAATTGGCTCTGTGAACAACATAGTCAAACCAAGCATGAATCAAGATTATAGATTACTTCTAAACATCATATTTTATACTTAAGAAGATACAATAAATTTTAAATTAAGGTGGCTTGGTTATAGAAAAAAGTAATTATTCCGAATTCACATTATGAATTTTTCTTTCCTCTTTTAGAAAGTTCCCCCATCTCTACTCTGTGAAGTAAACACTAACGCCAGGCTGACATGTCTGGGAGTGTGGCTAGACAAAGTGCCAGAGATGGAAGCAAGCCTGCCTGCAGCTGCAGAGCCTTCTCCTGGTAATTGAAGTTGATCATTTGGAAAATTTGAATAATCTATTATCTCTTAAATTGTCCAAGTGAAGGAGATCTAGATAACTTTATTGTTGGCCTATGTTTATTTCAGTCAGAGGGAAAAAATGATCTTTAAATGCTCTGTCTCTTTTGTTTTAGTAAGTGAAGAAAAACAGTCCAAAATCAGCAAAAAGGAATCTGGTGACACCGTGCAGGAAGAAGAAAAGCAGTCAAAACCTAACGCAAAGAAATGCGGTTTAACCGCTAACGTTAATAAACCAATAAAAGGAAATAGCCT
>NW_012153807.1:174185-177277 GCF_000956105.1 Propithecus coquereli
TTTCTGCATCAATTGACATTATCATGAGGTATTTCTTTTTTAGTCTATTAGTATGATGGATAACATTTATTCATTTTAAATATTGAACCTGCCTTGCATCCCTAGAATAAACCCCACTTAGTCATGGTATATAATGATTTTTATATGTTACTAAAATCTTTTAATTTTTTTTAAGGAGTTTTGTGTATTTATGAAGGATATTGGTCTGTAGTTTTCTTTTTATGTGCTGTCTCTGTCTGGTTTTGGTATCAATGAAGTAGGAGGTAGTCCCTCCTCTTCTGTTTTCTGGAGAGACCGTGGGGAGTTAGTGTTAATTCTTTATAAACATCTGCGAGAAATCTCCAGTGAAACCATTTGGGCCTGGAGATTCTTTTGGGGACTTTTAAAATTTTGAATTCATTTTCCTTAAAGCATAGGGCTGTTCAGATTATCTATTTCATATCGAGTGAGTTGTAGTAATTTGTGTTTTTCATAGATCGAGTCCATTTTGTCAGAGTTGGTTAAGATTATGTGTGCAGAGTTGTGGGGAGGATTCCCTTGTTCCTTCGATACCTACCTACATTGTCTATAGTGACAGCTCCTGTTTCATTCCTGATGTTGATAATTTGTGGCCTGTCTCTGTCAGTCTTACTAGAACTTTGTCAGTTGTATTGATCTTTTCAAAGAGCCAGCTCTTTGTTTCATTGACTTTCTCTATTTTTCTGTTTTCAGTTTTGTTGATTTCTGCTCTCATCCTTATTATTTCCTTCCTTCCTCCCTTCTTGCTGTAGGGTTTTTTTGCTCAAATTTTTCTAGGTTCTTGAGGCAGGAGCTTGGATTATTGATGGGAGGCTTTTCTCCTTTCCTGCTCTTAGTGCATAGCACTGCTTTCACTACGTCCCACAATTTATTTGTACGTAACACTTTGAGACATAATTCACACTACACTAATATGCACCCACCAAAAGGGTATATAATTCAGTGGTTTGTAGTCTGTTCACAGAGTGCAACTATCACAAAAATCAATATTAGGACATTTTTGCCACTCCAAAAAGAAATCCTGTACTCATTAGCGATCATTCCCTATTTTTCCCTCTATGGCTTACACAACCACTAATCTACCTTTTGTCTTTATAGAGTTGCCCAATTTGGACATGCCGTATACAGAGAATCATTCCGTTTCTGGTCTTTTATGATTTCACTTAGCATATTGTTTTTAAGGTTGATCCATGTCTTAGCATGTATCAATACTTCATTTCGTTTTATTGATGAATAATGTTACGTTGTATTGTCAACGGAAAAAAGACCAAACTCTGTAAAATAATTTTAAAGAGATTTACTCTGATCCAAATTTGAGGACCCTGACCCGGAGCCATGCCCAAAAGGTCTTGAGCAGTGGACTCGCTGAGGTTGGGTTACAGTTTGGTTTTATACGTTTCAAGGAGACAGGGGTTACAGGTAAAGACATAAATCAATACGTGGGAGACATACATTGGTTTGGCCCAAAAAGGTGGGCCATCTGGAAGCGGGGTCTTACAGGTTATAGGTGGGTTTAAGGATTCTTTGGCTTGTAATTGATTAAAGACATGAAGCTTTGTCTAAAGGCTTGGAATGTTTCAACATAAGGAGCTGTTTATCAGAGATAAGCCATCTGCAGGTTTGTCTTGCATGCCCTTAGGCCTGTTAATGGGTTATAAAGGATGTCCCCAAGAAGGGAGGGGGGCATGATAAGGCATGTCTGACCTCCTTTCTCCTGGCAGGCAATTTAGTTTTAGGATAATCCTTTGGCCATGAGGGGGTCCATTTAGTCAGCTGATGGGGGGTGAGTCTTTAAATTTTATTTTAGTTCACAGTATGGATGTACCACAATTTGTCCATTCCTTAGTTGATGGATATTTGTTTCTTCTTTTGGTTATTATGAATAATGTTACTGTGAACATTTTTGTTTACAAGTTTTTGCATGGACATATGTTTTCATTTTTCTGGGGTACATGTATGTACAGGAGTAAAATTGCTGGGTCGGATAGTTACTCTTGGATTCAGCTTCTTGAGGAACTGTCAGACTGTTTTCCAAAGTGCTTGTACCATTTATATTCCCACCAACAGTGTATGAGTGTTAACAATTTCAACACATCTTTGTCAACACTTTTTTAAAAAATTATAGCCATTCTTCCTCCACTTCCCCTAAGATGGTATAAAAGTCCCACATTCTAACCTCCTCCTTGATTCTCATTTTTCTGTGAACTCCTGCATAGGTTTGTGAATAAAAGTCCATGTTTTCTCTTGCTAATCTGTCTTTTGTCAATTTAATTAATAGGTCTCCCCCCCCCCCAATCCCAAATATTATAGCCATTCTAGTGGGTGGGAAGTAGTATCTCATTGTGGCTTTGATTTGCATTTCCTTATGGCTAATAATGATTAGCCCCTTTTCATGTGCTTATTAGCCACCATTTTTGTATCTTCTTTGGAAAATGTTCAGACATAGTGCCCATTTTTAAATTGGGTTGCTTGTGTTTTTACTGTTGACTTGTCAGAGTTCTTTATATATTCGAGATACAGCTCCCTTGTCAGATAATGTGATTTGCAAATATTCCTTCCATTCTGTGGGTTGTCTTTTCACTTTTTTGTTACTATCCATTGAAGCACAAAGTTTTGAATATCAATGAAGTCAAGTTTATTTTTTCTTATGTCACTTGGTGTTTTTGGTGTCACATCTAAGAATTCTTTGCCTCACCCCAGGTCATCATGGTTTGTGCCTATATTTTCTCTACAGTTTTGTAGTTTCAGCTGTTGCATTTAGGTTTATGGCTTATTTTGCATTAATATTTGTGTATAGCTGAGAAAGGAGTTTCACCTTCATTCTTTCGCATGTGGACGTCCAGTTGTCTCAGCATCATTTGTTGAAAATATTCCTTCCTCGTAGAATTGGCTTGGTGCCATTGTCGAAAATCATTGACTGTAAATATGACGATTTACTACCAGATTTTCAATTCTAATCCATTGACTTATATGTCTGTCCTTATGCCAGTATGGCACAGTCTTGGTTACTATAGATTTGTAGTAATTTTTGAAATTGGGAAGAGTGAGTTCTGCAACTTTGTTCTCTGAAGGTG
>NW_012153807.1:177327-178997 GCF_000956105.1 Propithecus coquereli
ATCCATTAGTGGCACCATCACAAATGAAAAGAGAATTTCTTCTGTTACATTTCTTTCAGTAAGTACTCAGAAATCAATGATGGAAGTTTATGGTGATGGGTGAAATTGTCGATGACGTTCTAGATATAATTACTCTTTATCTGTCTCAGGATTCTGTTCTTGCAGTGGCTGGAGATGAAGAAGCTGTGAGGTTTTTTGACTGTGATTCACTTGTATGCCTCTGTGAATTTAAAGCTCATGAAAACAGGTATTTTTTTACCAATTTCTGTGTGTGTATATGTAGAATCTTAATAAATGTTACGTATGCAGTAGTTTCGTAAATCAGAGTATGTGTTTTTGTGAACAAGTGCAGAAATAATAAAACATCTATATGTACAGTATATGATATCTGGAGTCTAAGAAGATGGTAGAAAATGTTACCTTCCGGGCCGTAGTAATGCAAAAGTGGTGAAATTGTGATCAGGACTAGTTCTTTATATAGGATATTTATTTTTTAAATAAGTCAGTTAGACTCGGGGCCTGCAATTAAGCATACTTGATCAAATAAAAGACTAAACAGTCTTGAGCTTTGTCCCTGGCCACTCTTGTCCTTTTACTTCATTCCCCTTGCCCACTTCTTCCCCCTTTCCACGTAATATTTTTTTTCCTGCAGGAGAAATGAAATGATATTATCGAATTCCTGTTTTGTGCCATTGTGTTACTGCGTTTCTGGGGGGTAGATAGTGAATCCCAGATTAAGTAATTAAGTGACTTGGCCTAGATCACCCCACTCTTAGGTGATGGAGCTGGGATCCAAATCCAGTTCTTTCTGACTCTTATATCTCTGCTTTTTCCACTATAATTTTGGAAAAGGTGATCTGGAAAAGGTACAGAGTTATATTTTAACATATCACATTTGCATGTTGTATGTCTCACATAAGTCTTAGTTCTTATTTTCTAAATGATGGTTAAGTTTTATGAAATCCATTTTTGTAAATACTCAAGAGTACGATAGTCAGTGTACAGCCTTACTTTTGACCTGTATTAGGAAGTAAACGCATTCTTCAAGGAAGGCTATTTTCGTTGTACTGATAAAACTTTGCATATCTGGCCATTTGTTCGTGTATTTATTCTGCAAGTATTTATTGAGCACCTGTTGTAAAAAAAATTAATAGTACAGTAGGTGTTTGATGAACAAAAAAGGCAAGAGCTTGTGTTTTTGTGGCTCTTATATTGTAGTGAGACAACAAGACAGTTTGTAAACAAGCAGATCATGGTAACGGGGTGGAAATAGAAAGGTATTGTGATTAAAGAGTAACCAAGGGTAATTGGTTTAGCTAGGATGATGAAGGAAGAAGGAGTGAAAGCCTAAGGATAAAAAAGGAGCTAATTCCAAAAAGAGAGAGCCATGGGCACCAAGGCCCTGAGGGAGGAAATAGCTTGGTGTATTTTAGGGACAGGTGGAAGACCTGTGTGACCAGATGAGAGTGAGCAAGGGAGAGGATGGTGGGGGCTAAGCAGTGCATGGCCTTGTGGGCCAATGGGAGGAGTTTAGATTTTATACTAGATTTTGTTTTCTTTACTTCTTATTGAAAAATTTAAACGCAGGCAGACCAGTTTAAGGACCCAGCCCTTACAGACCCATCACCAGCTTCAGCACCTGTCACTTGATGGCCAGTCTTGCTTCATCT
>NW_012153807.1:189477-190046 GCF_000956105.1 Propithecus coquereli
GGAAATCTTTTCACTTATTTAGGTCTTCTTTCATTTCTTTCCACAATGTTTTTTAGTTTTCAGCTTATAAAGTTTGTGCTTGTTTTGTTGAATTTATTTTTCAGTGGTTTATTCTTTTTGATGCTATTGTAAATTGAATTGTTTTCTTAATTTCATTTTCAGATAGTTCATTGCTAGTCATACCACATATTTTAATATGTTTTATTTTTATTCAGTTCATTATATTTTTTTATTTCCTGATGGATTTTCTTTTTGGCCCACAGATTATTTAAAAGTGTATTGTTTAGATTCCAAGTGTTTGAAGATTTTTTGGTTATCTTTCTGTTATTGGTTTCTAACTTGATTCCGTTGTTAGAGAACATGCTGTATGATTTCAGTTCTTTTAAATTTGTTGAGATTTATGATCTATCTTGATAGCTACTCTGTGGACACTTGAAAAGAATAAGTGTCCTGCTATTGTTGGGTGGAGTGTTTTATAAATGTTGGTTAGATCCTGTTGGTCGATGGTGTTGTTGGGTTTTTCTATATTCTTGCTGCCTTTCTGTCTACTTGTTTTATCATCGAGAGCA
>NW_012153807.1:190396-192053 GCF_000956105.1 Propithecus coquereli
CAAAGTGCTAGGATCACAGTTATGAGCCATGACACCTGGTCAATACTCCTTTCTTTTGATTGTTAGCATGATATATCTTTTTGCATTCTTTACTTTCAGCCTGGCTACATTCTTATATTAGAAGTGAATTTCTTATAGGCAGTACATAGTTGTGCCCTATTCCTTAATCCATTCTGATAATCTCTGTCTTTTAATTGGTGTATTTAGGATATTTACATTTAATGTGATTAGTGATATATTAAGACTTTTTTTGTTTTCTGTCTTCACTGTTTTTCTTTCCTCTGTTTTCTTCTGCTTGCCTGTGAGTTACTGGAACATTTTTTATAATTCCACTTTTGCTTATTTATGTGGTGCTTTTGAATGTTTCTCTTTGTAGTGTTTTTTAGTGGTTGCTGTAAGTATTAAATTATGTATGCATAACATCATAGTCTACTAGTCTCATTATTTTACCAGTTGAGTGAAATGTATACAGGCCTGGTGTCTCTACAAAAAATAAATTGCCCAGGTGTGGTGTCACGAGCCTGTAGTACAGCTACTCAGGAGGCTGAGGCAGGAGGATCACTGGAGTCCGGGAGTTCAAGGTTACAGTGAGCTATGATCTTACCACTGCACTCCAGCCTGGGCAACACAGTGCGACCCCTTCTCTTAAAAAATGTAATAAATATTTTTTTAAAAACGGAGATAAAATCTGTGGTAGAAGCTTGGTATTGTTATAAAAGGTGAGCCTGACTTTGAGAGGGGTTGAATAGAAACTTGCGGATTTTTAGGTAAGTTAACATAATACAACTTGGAATCTCCATGGTATCAAATGGTGTCCAGTTCGCTACCCTAACTTCTCTGTGGTTTGATTGCAGCTTGGAGCTTTGACCTCTTTCCTGGTGCATAGAAGTGAGTTGCACCTTCTA
Organism: Propithecus coquereli; assembly: GCF_000956105.1. NCBI lineage: Eukaryota > Metazoa > Chordata > Mammalia > Primates > Indriidae > Propithecus > Propithecus coquereli. The sequence continues at coordinate 191,302 of NW_012153807.1, forward strand.
TCTGATTCAAGTTTATTTAGGGGATACTTTGGTTCCTTATTTCTAGAATTTTGGTGCTCTCAGCCACAATTGTATCCCTAGTGGCAAAGAGGGGTGGTGCTATGCTTTGAATGTACACCCCAAGGTTCACTTATTGGAAACAATCCCCAGTGCAACAGTGTTGAGAGGTAGGACCTTCAAGAGGTGATTAGGTCATACGGGCTCCACCCTCATGAATGGATTAATTCCATTTTCACTGGAGTATTATCTCAGGAGTCTTATCGTGGGATTTTGGGTTTCTAATAAAAGGATGAATTTGGCCCCTTGCCACTTTTGCCTTCACCTGTGCTCTCTTGCCCTTCTGCCTTTTGCCTTGGGATGACACAGTAAGAAGGCCCTCGCCAGATCCAAGCCCCTTAGCCTGGGACTTGCCAGCTTCCAGAACTGTAAGAAATAAGTCACTGTCCTTTATAAAATCCTCAGTGATAGGTATTGTTGTAGCAGCACAAAATGGACTACGACAGGTGGTCTAACTAGAAATGAGGTGTTGATGAGAAAAGTATATGGAGTTGGTTTAAAAATAGAAACTCAAGGCTCAGAGCAAAGGGATGGTAAAGCCTAAGGAACAAGCCTCCTCTCCACCTGTTATTGTACCAGCAGAGTTTCCGAGCACTGGGGAAAAAGGGAGTTGGGTGGGGAGTATGTAGAGAAGGGAGGAAACATGAAGAAGAAAGAATTTACCCTTTTTAATATATTTCATTTATTGCCTGTGC
>NW_012153807.1:193243-227478 GCF_000956105.1 Propithecus coquereli
TGATAAACATGTTTTCATGTGCTTATTTGGCCATTTGTATATCTTTTTTTGGGAAATGTCTAGGTCCTTTGCCCATGTTTTACCTGGGTTGTTTGTCTTTTTGTTGTTGAGTTGTAGGAGTCCTTTATATCTTCTGGATATTAAACCCCTATCAGATATATAATTTGCAAATATTTTCTCCCCAGCACGTTTTTAATGCAGTATAAACTATTTGAGTTTATACTATAAACATCTATAAACTATTTAAACATCTATAAATTATTTAAGTTCTTTTTTAACATTTCTTTACCAAGGGAGCCCCATTGCCATTCCTCACTCTTCTAGCTGTGTGGTACATAGTTTGTCTGTGAAACCTCTTTTTACAGTAGTAGCATGAGGGCAAGACCAGGTTGCCCTCCAGGGTTCGTGTCTAATGACAGTTCATCCAGTTCATCCCCTTCCACCTCACAAGCCTTCAGCATGTGCAGAACCTAGATTCTTAATGTATTTGTTTCCCCATTCTAACTAAATGTGTTTACTTTTGCTCCTGAATAAGAATGTTTGATGCTATAATTAAGGGGCTCAGATTGCACCATCTCACTTAGGCTTCAACAAAGGCAACATGGTTTTTTGTGTGGTGCTTAAAAATAAAAGTTGGACTATACATTTGCTTTTGAGACTATTCAATTCTATTAAAGAAGATTAATATGTTTGTATAATACAGGGGAAAGCTTTTAGTATGTGTTAAGTATAAATAAGTAGTAAACAAGTTTTAAAAATGTAGAATTCATAAGATGGGTTAAGATAAGTAGTTAGTAAATAGAACTTATGTTAAACATAGATAGAAGGGAATAGAGAGGTCCAACATACCCAACATTCGTAGGCACTAAATATATGTGAGACATGAGAACACAAACTGTGGTACATTAAATATACAAAATACTAAATATTCACAGTGCATAAAATATACATGAGCACAAAATAGTCATGAGGCCTTAATTAGGCCACTCATTTCTGTCCTCAAGTGCCCTGTTGCCGAGAAACATAATAAAAACCATGGCTGCTCCATAGGCCAACAGACAAAGCGCAACTTCTTGCCAGGTTTACTTGTGCCTCCATCTCTTTGATAGAACAAGTGCGTGTCATTGGTTCGGGACACCTTGTCTCTGCGGGTGCCCTTACTCAAACCTCTGGTCTTCGCGGCACCACGTGAGCAGGAAGGCGGATGTTGCAGAGAGGGGCGCAGGATTTAGCTAATAGGCTTCTTCCACCAGGCTTGTACCCCCCTTAACAGTGTTTACGCATCCCATGTCTTTCCCCTGCCTTTTTCAAATTGATGTAATACACTGCAATTCAGGCATCTTAATGTGGTCTGTGAGCCCTTCTGCTCAGTGACCTCTTAGAGAGCTTTCCTGGTAGTGTGCCTCGGGCCATTGTATTTCTGACATGACAACAGTTCATGTCAAAATACAGAATTCATTTGGGGTCGAGTTGATTTTGTTTCCCTTTTCCTCGTAGGAATGTGTAGTTTGCATCTAGTCTCAACCACATGTGTTGAACTATAGTTTACTATTTCCATAGAAGCAGATTTTGATCACATGTTCACTCCTTCCTGATACTGAAAATGCCCCATATGCCACATCCTTCTCATCCCCTTCAGCATTTAGTCCACAGCCAGACACCATCTTAGACTCTGGGGGCTGAGAGGAAAAGCACGATCCCTTCCCAAAGGACAAAAGCTTTGGTAAATACATTAATGTATTAAATGCAATGATCTGGGTAGTCAGAGGCAGCCTCTCTAATGACTCTAATAAAAGATGACATTGAGCTTTTGGACAAGGATAAAAAGGGCATTTAGGGCTGAGGGTACATGATGCTTTCAGCTAAAAAAGACTAACCTACAAGAACCAAAAGCAACTCTGGTTATCCGAGACTTTAACAGAGGTCACTGGGGTAGATATATGACAAGGACGCAGGGGTGTCCAAGGCCAGGGCAGGAAGAGCCAGAGACAAGATGCAGCCAGGACAATCTCCCTTTTGTCACTGACACTCTACATGTTGTCTTCGTTCTTCTCTCTGCAGACCACCCGTCTCCCTTCACATCTACTCGTCCACTCAACGCATGTTTACTGAGCACCCATTATGTGCCAGGCACTGTGCTAAGTGCTACGTAAATGTCCTATCTCTCGTGGAGCTGACATGCTGGAGTGGGGGGGTAGATGCTGTGAGTGAGTGAGTTACAGAGCGTGTTAGGAGGGGAATGCACATGAGTTGCAGTTTTAAATAAGATGATCAGGGAAGGCCTCACTGAGAAGTGACATTTGAGTAAGGACTTAAAGGAGATGAGGGATTGAGCCAGGAAGTTACCTGGGGAGAGAGCAGATGAAGTGGCTCTTCAAATGCTCTGGCATGGGAGCAAGGAGGCTGGAGCAGTACCAGCAAGGGGGAGAAGAAGATTCTGAGGTCAGGGAGGTGGTTGTGCAGCAGGACATTGCATGAGATAAGGGAGCCGCCAAAGTGTTCTGAGCAGAGGAATAGTTTTATCAGACTTATAACAGGAGTGCTCTGGTTACTGTCTTGAGAACAGACTAAAAGAGTTAGGGCAGCTCTGCCATTTACTCTCTGCCTTAGTTTCCTCCATGTGTAAAAGTAAGAGATAAACATCGTCTTTACTGCATGGGGTTGGCGTGAAGATTAAATGAGTTAATACATGTAAAGCACTTCCAACAGTGTCTGACATAAACATGCCACTGCATATACTTTCGCTAATATGGCTCCAATATATGAGGTCTAGAAGCATGTGGCATAGGTAAGGTAGGTTGAGAAAATAGATGATTGTTTTCATAATTTCATTTATTTCTTGGAGAAAGGCTTATTGAATGGATGATTTTGCTTTTCAAGCAAAGCTCTAAAATAGTCCCAAAGATGTAGGAATCGGTATGGTGGATATTTGGTGGACACGGATTACATTGAAACACTGCGACTTGGGATTTGTTTTTGATGTTTTTGTTCAGGGGCTTGTTGATGTGTAAAGTCAACACATTCGAGTCTCCAAAAATGATAAAATACTGCTTAAATTGAAGTGCAGTTCCTTTCTTTATGAGCTCTTCTATTGTGGCAGATGATCTCCGCTCTGCGTGCGCGTGTGTGTACACAGCAGACACAATTGTGACTCAAGGCTTTTTTGTGGGGAAAAAAATCCAAAACTATTATTAGGCTCCAGTGACCAAAGGCTAAAAACTTAACATTCCCTCACATAATCTTGGTCACATCCCTTTGACACTTTTGTGGTTCAGGGTTCCAGTAATTCAGTGAGCTCCTAAGTTAATAGCTGAGTTATCTCCTAAAGATGTTAATGCAAACTAGAAACAGATCAATACTTGATTTACTCTAGGACTAACTGAAGTAGAGCGGAAACCAATTTATTTTATGACATGTTCCGGTGGACTGTACATGCACAGAAGAGTTATGTTTTGGTTGAGGAATGACACTACAAGAGGCAGTACTGTAGAATTAATGGTGGCGGGAGGCTTTGAAGTTTGGTCTTACTTCAAATAGTAGCTCTACCAGTGACAGAGACTGCAGGTAATTTAGTTTTCTGAGGTTCCGTTTCTTCAAGTAGAAAGGGGAGGTGGAACATCATGGTGGATATAACTAAGGTTTGAGCTTGCACCTGCATAGGAAGGAATGAGTCCCTAAATCCGTTCCCCGCTGCGTAACACAAGTCCCCTTGTTCATCGTTCAGGAAAATCTTCCATTTAATTGGTGAGGGTCCAGCATACTGGAATTGCCCCGAGTTCTTAGTCATTATCAGCTTTGGCGGGTTATAAGCACAGGCTTCAGTTTTGCTACCTGGAAGGTAAGTGCTACTGCAAGTGGCAAGTTTCTCTTTTAGAATATGTATGCCCTGCAATTTGCTTTATTCACTGAAGACTATGAGATTTATTCATGTTGACCCTTGTAGAAGTTGGGGATGGAGGAGAGGGGATGAGAATAACACCAAATTTTAGTGTAGAGCAACTGAGTTGAATGGTGGTTCAGGAAATACGGAAGAGAAGCAGCTCTGTAGTGGGAACGGAGTTGATGTCATGCTGTGGACACTCATGATCCAGGGAGGTTGGTGGAAATTATTTTGATCTCTCGTCCCCTTTAAGATGCTCTGCGGCCACCACATTCTCTGCAGGGTAGAAAGTAGTCCTTCCTGTAACAACTAGAGTGACAATTCTCCCGGATGGCCCGCATCTGGTTTACACCCAGTAACCTGTCCCTCTATTGATGGGGTCTTTCAGAATCCAGTTTCAGATGCCCTCCTCCCGCATCGTAGCCTCCACCTCCGGCCTGGCGCAGCTCACCGGCCTTGAGCAAGACCTGATTCCAACTCTGGTTTTCCGGCTTTTGGCCACGCGGGCTTTGAACTGGGACTGGCGCTGGTCGGCCCTGCCCGCGCCTGGCCGGGCCGGGGACTCTGGGGGAGGCTCAGCATTCCACGCCCAAAGCTCCGCCCCGCTCCCGGGTACGGGACGCGAGCCGCGATGCCCCGCCCCTGGGCGCCGGGCGCGCGCTATGACTCGTCGTCCGAAGCCCCGCCCCGGGACGCAGGGCGCGCCGCGCTGTTTCCGGTGAGGCCGCGCTTCTTCGCTCGGCCGCTCGCGTGCCCTTGGCGGCCTTCGCAGACCTTTGGGAGCACAGTTCGGGTACTTGGGATTTATTATTATTTTCTAACAGTTTCGACTTTTAGGAATTATTTAGGAGGCTTCACTGGCGCTGCTTTTCGCCCCCCCCGACCCAGGCGGGAGCTTTAGACCGCGCTGTAGGTGCTTTACTCGTCGCGCGTTTTCTGCTTTCATTTAGATAGGTCGTGAATCCTGGGGAACCCCTGAGCCCTTGAGGCAAGTGCTTACGGACGTTGCGTATTATTGATTAGTTTTCTGGAGATTTTGCTGCTCTTCTTTAAGTCTCGGCACTCAATGCCTCTTTCAATTCATGACTCTGGGCACGATCCCAAGACTCTCCCCCAGTCCCCATTTCATGGAAACTTAAGTGTTTGAACAGAACAAAAGTGGCATGTATTGCTTTCCATCTTGTTGGGTTCACTGCATACAAGCTACTTTTCTTCGAGAAAATAGGAGTTGCTTTTGCAGGGGTGCAATGTCACATGTAACGATGTCTCGGATTTCTGTGTATTTCTTCCTCCTCACTCCCCCTCCGCAGTCTAACAAGAACTGCGAGTTGGATGCAGAAGTTTCTAAAAGTTTTACAAACGTTGGGTATTGAAATAATTTGATTCTTGGGGCAGGGGCGAAAAGCAGCACCACTCCTCCCCTCAAAAGGGACGTTAAAATAGTTGAATTAAGGGTACAGGAGTATTTGCTTTCCAATTGATAATAACTTGGGTAACTGATGAAATGGTTAACGCATTACCTGTATGGAGCTGGTCAGTGGATCTTGCTTAGTTTCCTTTGGGTCTGTGTTATTGAAATTGAGGTTGTTATAAAAATGGTATCTGTTCAGTATTTACAGTGTGCCAAGCACTTATACATATTACCCCCACTGACTGCTCACAACAGCCCAGAACATTGGTACCATTGTTATCTTCATGATACAGTGAGGGACACTGAGGCTTAGAGAGGTTGAGTAGCTTGCCCTTTCCTTCTTACCTGCTGAGGGCGACAGCTGGAACTTGGACCCACTTCTTTCTGACTGCTGGAGAGCTGTGCTTTGAACCAGCTCTGATCCAGCCCACCCTGCAGGTGCAGGCCTGGTGTAGTCTCCTGTCTGGACACAGTGAGAAGAGAACAATGCAGAAGGACACCGGCCCTCTGTAAGTGCACAGTAAATGGGAATGGAATAGCCAGGAGCTTCTCGAAACAGGCGTTCTTTTCCTCAGCTGAAAAGAGCCCTAAGAGTAGGCTGCCTGGGGCCGGGAGGAGGGTGAAAGATCCCTGAACATGTGGTCCAGGGAACTGGACTTGAGTCCCAGCTCTGCCACTGACTGGTTGTGTGACCCTCTTCAAGTCATCCAACCTCTGTAGGCTTTATTTGCATTTGTACAGTGATAGGCTATGTCTGGAATGATGACCTTTTAATCCCATCCTATAATTACGTGGTCTGTTTCCAAACCATGATTGGCACTGACTTCTCACTCTTGTGTTTTCAGAGTGCCTTTGCATTGGTTTGGCTTTGGCTATGCAGCACTGGTTGCTTCTGGTGGAATCATTGGCTATGCAAAAGCAGGTACGGTTTTGAAGTTACTTAGCCTCTTAACCTTCTTCATGTTGTTTCAGTGGAGCGCGAGGGTCCCTGAACACCAGTCTTGTTTGAGCACATTTGCTTTAGGCCCCTGAGCTCGAGTGCAGGCTTCACTGTCAGTTTCGCAGCTCCTGCACTTGCCCTTTGGTTATCTGGCTGAGCTGAGCCAGACTTGTCGAATCGCTTGTTTGCCTCTTTATCTAAAGATAGGCAGGGGTGGCTGTAGATTGTTATTATCATGAACTGCCATGCATTGGCCACGACCCCAAAGTACCATCTCTAGGCGCTTTGAGTAGAGGAAGCCTCTCTCTGGTCTTCACCCACTCACGTTCAGAAGTCTCCTCGTTAGACTAGGTGGGGCTGTGTCAGTGAATGTGCTTGTTTGTACCCCCACCCTCCACCCGCGCTTGCCTGCATCACCACCCCAACACACACCAGAATTCTTATTCTCCAAATATTTTTTTTAACTGACCCTATTTCCCTGTTCTTTTGTGATTTGCTTCAGGTCTTGCCTGTACACAATTCCAGCCCTTGCCTGGTTAGAAGGAAGACCTCGCCACAGTGCCGTCTAAGGAGAGGTCTCCATCTTTCCTTAGATGGCAGTCCCTGCCTGTTAGAGAGATGGGGTGGGAAGACCCTGACTTCTCTTTTAAGATAGAAACTCCCTAAAACATTTTCCTGCTTGATTACACCTTGGTTATGAGCTGTGTGGAGAGGAGTTCTCTCTGCTGTTTTCCTCTGTAGAGAAGGGGAGTCTGGTGGATTCTGTTAATGAAATCAGTGTCTGACATTATAACGCGGGCATGTGTTTGTTCCCTCTAGGTAGTGTGCCGTCCCTGGCCGCGGGGCTCCTCTTCGGGGGTTTAGCAGGCCTGGGTGCTTATCAGCTGTCTCAGGATCCGAGGAACGTTTGGGTTTTCCTAGGTACGTCTGCTGCTGTCTCCTTAGGGCTGCTAAGTATCCAGCTTGCCCCTTACCAGAAGGCCCTGGTTTGGTGGGATGTGTCAGGTTCTTCATACTTAATGACAGTTTTACTGCTTCTGCCAAGTCCTAGGAAGTTTTAAAATGGGGGGCGGGGAGGGATTGTGCTGTTTCTGTTTCCCTTTTATGTACGTAGCATAGAGAGTTCTCGTACCTGATGAATTCATTTACCCAGTAGGATTAGGCTTCGAGGTTGCCCGGTGAAGACTGTCAGCTTCAGCATTTCTAAAATACCACGTGTCTGGGTTAAGTTCGCGTTGGTATTGCGTTTTTCCCGTTTGAACATCACTTACCTCGTTAGCAGTCAGCTAAATGTGTAAGACGGGGCCACGCCTTCAAGGCACTTTCAGCTTTATTGGGAAGTAAGACAGGGACACAAAGTGGGACTTTGTGGGACTGGAAAAGCAGCAGCGACAGTGGGGGATGCGGGGAAGGGAAGACCCTTTCTCATCAGGGTGGCTTCTGGCACATTTTCTTGGGCTCCCCCCACGTGTCAGATACTGCTAGGGGTGTGGGTTCTCACTGCCTCCACAAGCCCACAGGTGAGAATGAAGGCGGTGTGGAGGGAGCAGCAGCGTGCTAACAGGTGGTCCATACTCGGGGCTGGCAGGTGAGGTCAGCGTGGCTGATGGGAGGTGTGGGCACAGAGGGAGGGTGGGTCCCAGCTCTGCCTGGTGGCTCCTTCCTCATGCTGTGGAGTGGCTGTCAGCCCACTTTGCCCATCTCTGGTCCTGCTCCCCACTCTCAGCAAGTGACCTCATGCAGCCATCAGGGACTCTCTGGAGCCAGCAGTCTGCAAGCCTTCCCTTGGCTTGCTTCTCCCCAGCAAGGCTAGTGCCTCCATCTGGGCTTGGGTCTCCTCTCCCCCTTCTCCGGTGCTTTCCACCAGCAAGGACCGTCTCTTACTTGTGTCCCCCTTAGGTTGATCCCTCCCGTTGACTTTCAGATGCCCTCATCTCTCAACCATTTTTTTTAAAAAAAGGACCTCTTGTGCCCCCACTTCCTTCTTCAGTTGCTTGCCATTTCCTTCCCCTTGAGAAACTTCTCTTAAAAACCATTTGTGCTCCGTCTCTGTCTTCCTCTCCTCTCACATGTGGCGCCGTGTCCGTGTCTGGAAGTCGCTCCGCTGGAGGATGCCAGTGGCCTGGGCTGTGCAAAATCCAGTGTACATTTCTCAGTCCTCGTTTCACTTGGCCCGTTAGCTGTCCTCCGCACAGATGACCAGTCATTCTCCATTCTCCTGGTTTTCCTTTTATCTTCTCATTCTCTTTTGTTCACTCTTCTTTCTGGCCGTTAAATACTGAAATTCTCTGGGCCTGGCTCATTTCGTCTTTATGCTCTCTCACTTGATGATGTCATTGAAGCCCACGCCTTTGATTTCCACCAACACACACGTGACTCAGAGTTAACTCTCCTCCGTGCTGTACTCTCACGTATGCAGTTGCCCGCCTGAGATCTTTCAGGTGTCTCAGGGCATCTGCCTCGCCCTGACGCCGTGATCTCACACACATCCCGTCCTCCGTTCTCCACGCGCTCAGGGCTTGGTCGCTTTCTTCCCTCAGCCTTTCCAGTTCATCAGCAGGTCCTGGCAGCACTGCCCCCAGCACCTATCCTGAGCTGTCCTCTTTCCATCTCCACAGCCACCATCCTAGGCCCAGTTATCCCTCTCTTGTCTGCTTTCCTGAGGAAGTTTCTTGATTGGTTTCCCTAGCGCTCTCTAGGTTCCCTGCAGTTTGTTCTCCATGGTACAGCTAGAATTATATTTTCACAACACAACTCTGTTCACATATATCTCTGCTTAATACCCTTTAATAGCTTCTCATTGCTCTTAGGATGAAGACTCAGTCTCTGATACGGCCTTCAAGGCCCTTTGTGGTCTGGCCCCTCTTCTTCACTAACCGTATCTTGACTTCTGTGCCACACTGGCCTTTTACTTCCTTGAATGTGCCATGCTCCCTCTCACCAGAGGGGCTCGCGGGTACTGTTCCCTCTGCCTGGAGCCTGCCTGGCTTTTCCCCTTTCAGCTCATTAACTCCTGCTGTAATTCCAGAGCTCAGCCCAATCTTCTTCCTTGACTAAGCCTGCATGATTTCCTGAATAGGTTGATCCCCCTACTGTGTTTTTCTGTAGCATTAATTGTACCTATAGCACAGATTATACTTCGTTTTAATTTTGTGTGACTCTTTAAAATTTGTCCCATCAGACCTGAAACACCGTAAAAAGGCAGAGGCTGTTTCTGATGACCAAAACATCTTTTTATTCTCTGGCACCTGGTGTAGTGCCGGACATACAGTAGGGGCTTTGATAGATATCCAGTGGGAAGAGTGTACGGGGTAGAGGAAATCATATCTGCAAAGTGTGAAAAACTCTAATGGCATTTCTGAGAAAACTAAGACATTGATGGCTGAAGTGTGGGTGTTGTAGAAGAGTGGTGAGAGGTGAGGCTGGGAGGGCAGGTGGGGCCCAGGCTGTGAAGGGCCTTATTTGGCCAGTCTTTGTACTTCGACCGGGTAGGACGTGGGCAGCCAGGAAGCTCCCCCTACCTGGAGAGGGAGGAATAAGTATAGGAGGTGGCCTGGGCCTGGAGAGATAGTAGGACTTTTCCTGCTTCTGGTTTCCCTGCATAGAAGATATAATGATTTTTGACCCTTCTCTTTTGTCTTTTTCATCAGCTACATCTGGAACCTTGGCTGGCATTATGGGAATGAGATTCTACCACTCTGGAAAATTTATGCCTGCAGGTTTAATCGCAGGTGCCAGGTACTTTCCCTTCCATTACTCTCGGCCAGTCTAGAGTTCAGTTTATTGCCCAAGATACTTTATACATTCAAAAATTTGCTTGTTCCAGTAAACGAGATACTAGGTTAAAATGCATCAATTAGCATTATATAATTTATACACAAATAGGAAGGGCTGTAAAAACATTAGCTGATTTAATGTCAGAGTGGCATAAATATATCCATTCACTGGGGAAATGGCTTTGTTCTCATATTTGCTCTCCGGTCCATCCCGGCTCCTCCCTGCAGTGGCAGAGGCTTTAGTTTAAAGCCATGACTGCTGTTTGTGTCACTTGCAGGTGGGTTCCGTGTTTCTTAGTTGTATGGGTGTCCTTTGTTATTGGAAATTTTGCTAAAGGGGAATTTTGATGGAATCCTGTTTTCTAATTAACTCTGATTATAAAGCCTAAGCCAAATTGTTTTTTGAAAAAGTTTGTCCTTAAGTATAATAAAGGAATCCTGAAAGCAGGGGAAATTTTAAAAATCTGAGTAAAAGGTTAAGTACTTGACCTTGATCATAGTTACGATGCTGTCAAGCATAATGTTTTACACTTGAAGCAAAAGAGTCAGTGTAGACCAAGGTCAAAAGCAGTAAACTGGGAGGCTGGAGATCTGCCATTAATTAGCTCTGTGACGGTGGGGAGGCCTTGATCTCTCTTGCCTGCAGTTTCTTCATCTCTTCAAATTACCAGCAGTTGGATTAGGCACTGCAGCTCACAGGTGCTATTTTAACACCTCAGTGGAAGACTGCCCACCCCTTGGCACGTTTCTTCTTTGGTTCCTCCAGGGATGCAAGCTTTATCTCTGACTGCTGTGCCTTGGAGCCTCCCTCTCAATGCAGTGGTGAGGGACTTGCAGAGTCCTAGTCCCTTAAAAAAAAATAGTTGCCCGTTCTGTCCTTTTCCTGACATTTTTTATTTGTGTTTCTTTTAAACAGTTTGCTGATGGTTGCCAAAGTTGGAATTAGTATGTTGAACAGACCTCATCAGTAGTAGTCATGTCCTACCTTGGACTCAAGAAGAACTGAAAATCTCTAAACTTCCACTCTTTTCAGTGTATTAAGAGAAAAAATGCAGCATTTCTCCATACTGTGACCTTCTACTTAAAAAAAAAAAAGATACTGAACTTGGTGGGGAGAAAAAAATTCAGTCATTACCATTACAGCCCTATAGAAGTGGCAAATACATAACAGAGGAACTTAATAATACACTCATACAGTTTGATTCTTACATATTGATGTTATGTCTTCTTTCTATAAGTAAAATCTCAAGGGGTAGAATCTTAGGTGTCAACACTGGGGGCCCTGAAACCTCATGCCAGAACAGTATGAAAAAAATCTCTTATGAGATTTAGGATATCTTTTCTTTTGCTCATCTTAGAGCTCAGACCTACTTTGAAATCATGTTAAATGAAATATGAATGAAAATAAAGTTTACTATAAATAATACTGCTATGGTGTCTTCATTGCCAGCACTGTCTAGAACATAGAATAAGATGTGGCTACCAAGAAGATACAGAAAAATGAACATATTTTCTTAATTTATTTAGGAATTACCCACTTTGAATAATTTAAGGACCATGGAAAGTTACTATTTGATTATATGTTGCACATTGTGCACGTTCTAAACGTAAGAGTGGGGAGTTACGCTCCACCTCCTCGAGGGCAGGGTGCCTACATAAATTATTTGGAATTCTGAAGCATGGGAAATTGTCTCCTCTCCCTCATTCATTTCAGTATGGACTCCTGGATACTTACTTGAGTTATACAGTATGTATTAAGTTTCTTGCTCACATTGGTGCATCTTTGGCCATTGGACACTCTTGGTTGGCTTCTGTGTCCTTTTGACACAGCCCATCAATGTAGGCTTTTTGGCTGGTTTGTGTGAGTTTTTTGGTTTTGTTTTGTTTTTAAAACTTCCTTACTGTCTGGCACTACAAGATGCTCCAGGCTCATCTTACATATTTTCTGCCCCAGTCCTGGAATCTCAGCCATTTTTCCAAGGAGCCCTTGTATCTTTTATTGGACAGTGGTATTAGAAACCACAGTCTGGGTGCTAGGTAAGGTTGTTGCCACTGGGGTAAAAATCTGCTTTTTTTATTTCATTATTTTATACTTTTGTCTTTAATCCCGTTTTACTTTTTAACTTATATTTGTCTAGTTTTTTAAGCTTAAGTGCTCAAATTCAGCATATTTTCAATGCTCCTTGTTTTTTCTGCAAATGGATCAAGTATATAATAATTTTTTTCTCTGAGATCTGTTTTGGCTGAATATTATAAGCTTTATTATAGAGTTATATCATTGTCCATTTCTAAAGGGTTTTTCATTTCAATTTTGATTAAGTGTTTGGAATTATATATTTGAATTTTTAAGTGGTTGCATTTTGGGAACATGCTCTTACTGTTTTGTTCTAGTTTTATTACACTGTGGGAAGAGAATACAGCCTACACGTTTCTACATTTGAGTTTGAGATTTTCTTTGTGGCCTAATACAGGGTTAAATTTTTTGGAATGTTACATGTGTTTGAGAGGAATGTGAAGATTTTCCTTATTGGTTAAAGTTCTACGTGCTACATATTTGATAAAGTTAGTTTACTGTTATTAGCTATTCATTTACTTATTTTAGGTCTCTAGATCTGTTTCCTGAGAAAAATCTCCCACTCTGATCATGAGTATATCAGTTTCTTTCTGTGTTTATGATAAATCCTTGCTTGACATATTTGTTATTGTTTCAACATTTTAATTTGAAAACTTTCAAATCTATAGAAAAGTTGCGGTGTTATTCATGAGCACCCATATGCCGTTAACCTAGTTTCACCAACTCACCAATTGTTAACATCGGGCACATCCTCTCTCTCCCTTCTTTCTCTCAATGCGCCTGCACGCACACACGAACACAGATGAAAAATCCTCGACAAAATATTAGCAAACCAAATCCAGTAATGTATAAAAAGAATCATACCCCACAACAAAGTGGGATTTATCCCAGGTATGCAAAGCTGGTTCAACATTTGAAAATCAGTTAATGTAACCATCACATCAACAGGCTGAAGAAGAAAAATCACATCACATCAATAGGTGCAGAAAAAGAATTTGACAAAAATCAAAACACCCAGCAAATTAGCAATAGAGGGGAACTTTCTCAATTTGATAACACATCTATAAAAAACCTACAGCTAACATCGTACGTAATGGGGAGAAACTAAATATTTTCCCCACTAAAATCAGACACAAGGTAAGGATATGCATTCTCACCATTTCTATTCATTATACTGGAAGTCATAGCTAATGCAGAAAGACAATAAAAGGAAGTAAAAGGTATACTGTACTGATTAGGAAGGAAGAAATAAAACGTTTTGCTTGCAGATGAAATGATTAGAAAATCTGAAAGAATCAACAAAGAAACTCCTGAACTAGTAAGTGATTATAGCAGGTATTAGGATATAAGGTTAATATACAAAAGTAAATTGCTTTTTTATATACCAGCAATGAACAACTGAAATTAGAAATTAAAAATACAATACTGGCCGGGTGTGGTGGCTCAAGCCTGTAATCCTAGTGCTCTGGGAAGCTGAGGCAAGAGGATTGCTTCAACTCAGGAGTTTGAAACAAGCGTGAGCAAGAGTGAGACCCTGTCTACTAAAAACAGAAAAAATTAGTCGGGCATCATAGCACATGCCTTTAGTCCCAGCTACTTGGGAGGCTGAGGCAGGAGGATCGCTTGAGCCCAGGAGTTTAAGGTTGCATGAACCTTAAACACTGCACCACTGCACTCTACCTGGGGCAACAGAGCTATGCTTTTGTCTCAAAAAACAAAACAAACAAAACCATCTAAATAAATAGGGAGATATTCTACATTCACAGATAGAAAGACACAGTATTGTCAAGATGTCAGTTCTCCCCAGTTCTCCCCAGCTTGATCTAGATTCAATGTAATCCCAATCAAAATCCAAGTAAGTTATTTTGTGGATATCGACAAATTGATTTTACAGTTTTTATGGAGAGGTAAAATGCCCAGAATAGTCAACACAACATTGAAGGAAAGAAACAAATTAGTGGACTGACAGTACCCAACTTCAAAACTTTTATAAAGCTACAATAAACAAGACAGTGTGGTATTAGTGAAAAAAGGGACAACAAGATCAGTGGAATAGAGGACCCAGAAATGGACCCACCTAAATACAGTCATCTTTCAACAAAGAAGCAAAGGCAATTCAATGGATAAAGTCTTCGACAAACGGTGCTGGAACAACTGGACATTGACATGAAAAAAAAAAAATCAAGACACAGAACTTACCTTTCACAAAAACTAACTTAAAATGGATCACAAATGTGAATGTAAAATGCAAAACTTATTATAGAACCCCTAGAAGATGCCACAGGAGAAAATCAGATCATAGGTGACCTTAGATTTGGTGATAATTTTTTTATGTACAATATCAAAAGCACTATTCGTGAAAGAAAAAACTGTTAAGTTAGACTTCATTAAAACTAAAAACTTCTGCTCTTTGAAGCACACTGTTAGGAGAATAAAAAGACAAGCCACAAACTGGGAGAAAATATTTGCAAATGACATACCTGATAAAAGACTGTTATCCAGAATAAACAAAGAACTCTTAAAACTCAACAATCAGAAAATGAACAATTAAAAAATGGGCAAAAGATCCGAACAGACACCTCACTAAAAAAGATATACAGATGGCAAATAAGCATATGAAAAAATGCTCAACATATCATCAGAGAGTTGCAAATTAAAACAGTGAGATACCACTACACACCTATTAGAGTGACCAAAATCCAAAACATTGGCAACACCAAACACTGGCGAGGAAGTGGAGCAACTGGATCTCTCATTCATTGCTGGGGGAATGCGAAATGGACGCCACTTTGGAGGACAGTAGGGCAGTTTCTCACAAAACTAAATATACCCTTACCATAAAATCCAGCAATCATGCTCCTTGGTATTTCTCCAAATGAGGTGAAAATTGATGGCCATGCAAAAACATGCACATAAATGTTTACAACAGCTTTACTCATAATTGCCCAAACTTGGAAGGAATCAAGATGTCCTTTCTTCTGTAAGTGAATGGAAAGACAAACTGCGGAATAGCCATACAATGAAATACCATTCAGCAATAAACAGAAATGAACTAACAAGCCAAGACAAGACATGGAGGAACTTTAAATGCATATTGCTGAGTAAAAGAAGCCAGTCTGAGAAGTCTGCATGTGATTCCAACTATATGACATCCTGCAAAAAGAGTAACTATGAAGATAGTAAAAAGATGAGTAGTTGCCAAGGGTTAAGGGAAGGAGGGGTGAATAGGGGGAGCACAGAGGATTCTCAGGGCAGTGAAACTTCTTATGATACCACCATGGTGGATACGTCATATATTTTGTCAAAACCCATAGAATGTATAACACAAAGAGTGAACCCTAATGTAAAATATGGACTTAATATTTTACTAAATATTATTGGTTCAACAGTTTTAACAAATGTACCACACTAATGCAAGATGTTAATAATAGGGAAAATTGGGGAGGGAGAGATGAAGGGGTGTAAGGAAAGTCTTTGTACTTTCTGATCAATATTTCCATAAGCCTAAAACTACTTTTTTAAAAGTCTACTAATTAAAACAACAATAAAAAATAGACTTCAGGGTATAAAGTTTAAAAAAGTAAAGAAAACACACTAGTTAACTGGATTTACTTTAATATCTATTCAGAGTTTAAACGTTTCCCAGCAACACAAAAGACGTTTTTAGGTTTGAGACATTAAACTGTACAAAAACGTATAACTATTACCACTAGGATAAATACTCTTTAGATTTTAACATTTTTCAACATCTGAAATCTGAATAGCTGAATCTTCTATACAAAAATACCATATAATTATTATTTTATAAATTGCCTTTAGATAATGTCCACAAGATGATGCCACCAATTACATTAGCATTTGTTACAAAGTCATGGAATACATAAAATCCCAGTAGTTGATGACATTACTATTCTTTAAAAAGAATAGACAGTACTAATATCCAGTCCATAAAGTGGCAGGTTTAAATAGAATAGTCCTGAGTTCAAAACATCTATTTAAAATACCAATTTAGAAATAAAACTAAGGAAAAAAATAAATGTACTATGTGAAACCACCGCTATAGCAGCTGAACGCATTTGCTCTATAGCAAATGTGAAGGTCAGTGATCTGCAGCAGCATGAGTTGGCTTGGAGGGACGAGCTGGCACGTTTCATCTTTGTGTCCTTTAGGAACACACAAACAACATATTTTGAAAATCTGATAAACAAACATTAAATGCAGTTTTAAGAACCAACTTGATGTGAAGACAAGAAAACCCTGACTTGGTTAATATGGACGCCATCAAGCCTTTGGGTTTGATAGTCACCATGAATTCAGTGCAGTTGTGTTGGACAAGAACAGACAGACTCTTTTTCCACTAAAATCAGGTGGCATAATTTGGATATTCTCTATGTTAAAGATAAATTCATTTCTAAGAAAGACATCCAGCTCAAGATTGGAATTACCATTGCTCCCACAGCTTCAAAGTAGACAAACAAATGATAATTGCAATCTTTCTGTCATTGCCGAAGTGGTAGAGCAGAGCCTTTGCCAAGTAGGAACCACAGCAGACAGCCCACAGAGGTCGGCCTAATTGCCATGAAAAAACACAACAAAAACAAACCTCTCAGGCTAACCACTGCAAAGTGATGAAATGTTAAATCATTTAGGCAAGTATACAACAAATGAAAACTATGACACTCTAAACACTTTCTGGAGACATTTTTTTTAAAAGTTTCTTCTGTGCTTACTATCTATTAATTTATAGATCAAATACCTGATACTTTGGCAAATAGTTTATTCAATACTTTGTAAAGTCCTACTCATATATCAGCACTGTGACCAATGCCAAGAAAACGCATTTCATTTCTCAGAAAGAAAGAAAACAGGAGATGATTTTTGCTGTTCGAAGTACCCACTATTACATATTTCTTCCAGAACTCAGTAGAAATAGACATCTGCAGACATTTCCCAGGGCCAGTGAGCTTGCACATGCTCTGTGGAGCAACGCTGCGAGACTGCTTCGCAACAGAGACTCCTACCGGTGGCCGCCATACTTGGCCACCCAGTCTGTCCTCCCATGCACTGAGGGAACCTGCTGTACGCGGTTCATGGTATTTAGGTTTTTTGCTGTAGGATTGTAAGTAGGTCCTGAAAACTGCCCCCGACCAGCTTTTGTGTTCCAGGTATATTCTGAAAGAAATCAGAACCAGATAGTAGGATTTTATTATTTTTTATTATCAAATTCAAAATAAAGCAATTCATCCTCTCATTTTACGGGTAAAATTTGAATTTATCTTTAGAAGATTAATTCAATAGTGTCTGAGATCTTTAAAATTTTAAGTCCCCAAAATTCTAGTGTAGTATTATGTTGACACCTACTAGAATTTTCAGTAGCTTAAGAGCCAGTATTTCCGGTTTGTAGTTCTGACACTGCTGATACTTCCAGTATTTCACATTCGGATAGGAACACCAAGTAAGATGACTAAGAGAAATTCTTGGTTCAGATTCAATGGGCAACACCCACAGTGTTCGTGACTTTGTAATATCACACTGTGGTTACATCTAAACAATGTATTTGGAATTGTGAAGCTATAAAACTCTGGCTTCATGGAGCTTTACATATGGGGTCCTACAATAGATTTCTTTTTAAAAGTGAAAATGTGGTTTTTAGAATCAAGAAACTTCATTTTTCACTGGGAAAATTATGGGTGATACACAACTCCCTAAAACAGTAACCCATTTCTAGGATCCCAAACCTTTAATCACAAATCTTGTTTTAGTCATAACATTTGACTGCTTAAAAATTGGTGAAAATTTTAAAATTTGTTAAACATTTGTTATCTGAACAATTTATAAGCTAAAATTGCTTAAACATCGCAAATGACAAAGCACTAAATCATTTCACAGAGAACTTTGACGTCTTCTTCCGTCCCTCCCTCGTGCCGTCCTCACACCAAATTGAGAGGTTGGTATCACATGTTTTCTATCTGAGGAGGGATGTTGGATTTTTCCATTTGGGATTTAAATATCTTTTCACACTGTGTAGTAGCTGCCATTCTTGGATTAAACTCTAAGGGGCAATACTGAAATGAATCTGTTTTGTACCTTTAGCTCAGCTATGCCATGTTTGCTGGCATGGTTTCCCCAGTTTTTCTTATACTTTCACTGTAAAACTGGGAGGTAGGAAGGAATTATGTGAGCTCGTGGTCCTGATATGCTGCTAACCTCAGTCTTAAGCAAACAAGGCATTACGTGCAAACGCCGTGGGGAAGACAACGCCTGGCTGCTGCTTAGTTTGGTTGGGGCAGGACAGACAAGAGCTGTCCCCTCTGCGGTTTCACGGGTCATTTCATCCCAGTCTTACTGGGATTAAAATTCTCAAAGTCAAGACCACTACAAAGTTATCTAACAAAGGCAGGGACGAGGTGTCTAGAAAGGCCAGTTAAGGCACCATGTTTTCCAGGAAGCCACTGGAATATAAACAGGCATCATCTATTAAATTAGGGAGCTCACACAGGAGGGCCACCCATCAACATGGTGCCATGGGCTGGGGAGAGAGCGTGTGAGGGGAGTGGAGGGGCAGAGAGAGAGGAAGAAAGCCTGGCTAATTCGGAGAAGGAGAAAGGGAACACAGCCTTAAGCTAATGGTGAGGCTCTTAGGGTAAGAAGTGAGGGGTCTGGGGAGTAACAAAAAGAGAAGCTTTTTTTTAGGTCATGACATAGTTTCAGTCAAGCCCTAAACACATTTAAATGGAACTGTGTCCAGGCCAGCGTTCTGTAAAACTTCTCTGAAGAGGGAATCATTTTGCGAAGAAGGTGGTAGTGCTGAGATTTAGGAGTCCTTTCCCAGAAATAATAGGGTTTTAGGACACAAGCACCGTGGTGAAGAACCTAATGGCTGACAAAGGAGCCCAGATCTCGTGGCAGGGCAAGAAATGCTTTTGTGCCTTAGTGGGACCACCCCACACCTTGCCCCCCAAGAGCAGAGCAGTGAGCTCTGCAATGCTTGCTGTGTGTTTATTTTAAAAACTGCATTTGTCCTATCAAGGGCATTTAATTCTTGTAGAAAATGTGTGCTAAAGGAAGGTGTTTGCCTCTAGCTATGGATTTAATCTATTTCATTATGATGTCACTTTTTGCAAGATAAAAACTTCTGTCAGATGGAGATGATCTATAACGGAGCCCTGGGAGGATTACAGGAGCTAATGTACACCCAGTGCTTGGAACAGGGCCCCGCACATCTGAAGGGTGCGCTATACATAGAAGTCACTCCTTGAAGTCCTTGTTATAACTTTCAAAGCTGGGGATGTGGAGATATTAGGAGGTTTGGGAGGAGAGACTACACGAGGAGGGAGGAAGACATTAATTTGATTTTCCTTCTCAAAACGGGAGTGAGAAAGAAAACCAAAGACTATCAGGAGGGGAAGATAGTTGAGTAAATACGGTAATGACTTGGTTTTAATTTTTTGTGGGAAACTGTCACCCAAGTGGGAGGACTGGAAGACATATCTCTTATAGAACCGTGTTTTCCTAAGGATTTGCTTTGACCACTTGAGAGTGATTAATATTTACTACTATTTTTTTTTTACCTCTCCTCCTATCACGGTCTGTAGGAAAATCTGACAAGCAGAGTAAATAAAGAGAGGAAAAGTTATGAGATAGCATTTACTTAAAAAAATGAAAACAGGAATATGCATGCTAATCCAACAGAATAATTAACATATAAAGGTCTTCAATATCTTACAAAAATATTTTTAATAAGACCCACTCTCAATTACTAAGAGCAAGTAGGTACCCAGATAACAAAATAATCTGAAACATTATTTTCTGTTTTCGTATTAAAAATTGCCAAGTCATGGCAAATGAGTCATTGTAAGACTGGCTTAAAATATCTGAGGCTTTATAAAAACCACTCCTGTACATAAAATGTTTATTTATATTTTTGTTTCAGCAGAGAGAGAATGAAGCAGTCCTTTTCACAGATAAGGTAACTGTATACTGTTTGCTTTCAGCAGTTTTACTGTGGTAAGAAATAAAAAATTAAAGAAATCCAGTCCTTTTTTCCCTTCTTAGCTCCAATAGCATGAACGGTAAAGACTGGCAACTCTAATCGGGAGTTTTAGTATCAGATCCTGGCTAGGGTAGGCTGTGCAAATACTTTCAGAGTCAACTTTTAAATTAAACTACAATTAGGAGTCTTACCAAACTTCGGATTATCTGCCTTTATGTTTATTTTTCGTCCCTCAGTAGGATATCTGTTTCAGATTAAAATAACATAGAGAACATTCACAGTCAAACCTGGTAGGCTCTAGTACATGCAGCATCATCACCCTCGATTCAAGTGTGTACCCTGCACACGGATGTCACAGCTGCACCATAAGGGCGGACGGTGGAGGGATAAACCCTTTCACCACCCGATACTATTGCAAAGCAAACGGCAGGGTGTGAACGCTCTGCCACCGTTAATTTCTATTCTCTGAATTGGAACCACAGAGAAACCACATGTTAACTTACAAGAGGGTCAACATTTATTCGGCTTTCACTCTGGGCCAGGGGCTGGGCCAAAAGCTCTGAAAAATGCATCTTCTCACATCTCGCTGTGTAGTACGGCACACTCACTGCAAGTGGACTAACCGAGTTTCTACCCTGGCTCCAGCAGCTGTGTGACCTTTAGGTACGTTACTTAACGTCGGTTTCGTCATCCATAAAGGACAAATCTAGCTACATCGTCAGGTGGCTGTGAGGGTTAAATGCCACATCCCATCGAGCCTTTTACATCGTGCCTGGCAGAGAACAACCACATAATGAGAGGTAGCTCTTCTTATAACTATTAGACTCTGGAACCACATTTCTGGAAGAAAAACAGGACATTTTGCCATCTACACAGTAGATGAGACTAATTTAAGAGTCTTCACTTGGGAAAAGTGAATGTACAAACTTAAAAATGAAAAAAGCTCCTCTCCACTCAGAAATCCCAAAGACAATCTGAAGCTGTTCTTACCTGAAGCTGCTGCACCGAGAGGTGCTAAGTGGATCCTCTGGCCAGCTGACCCCACTTGTTTTTTAAGAAAGGAAGGAACATATCCTGACTGATTATAAGTAGCGTAACTTCCAAGATTTCCTAGTGACATATCATAAAGTTTCATAGTCAGAATGTGAATATTTTAAGGCGCCATAGAATAACTGAATACTACCTCTATTACTTCTAAATACTATTTTTTGAGCATCTACTATGTTCTAGGCACTGTGCTACACTTGTTACAGATATTGTTATTCCATCCACAGAACAACCCTCTTAGATGCATATTATTTAATTTTTTTTTTTTTTTTTTTGAGACAGACTCTCACTGTGTTTCCTGGGCTCGAGTGCCGTGGCGTCAGCCTAGCTCACAGCAACCTCAAACTCCTGGGCTCAAGCGATCCTCCTGCCTCAGCCTCCCAAGTAGCTGGGACTACAGGCATGAGCCACCATGCCCGGCTAATTTTTTTCTATATATTTTTAGTTGTCCGATTAATTTCTTTCTATTTTTAGTAGAGACGGGGTCTCACTCTTGCTCAGGCTGGTCTCGAACTCCTGAGCTCAAATGATCCGCCCACCTCAGGTTCCCAGAGTGCTGGGATTACAGGCAGATGCATATCACTATCCACATCGTGTGGCTCTTTGAAGTTAAGTAACTTGCCTCAGTTCTCACGAGTCGTAAGGAACTGAGCTAGGATCTGAACACAAGGCCTAGGTGTGTTCATCTCACCCTGAACACCAGGCGTTTTTGTGACCCCAGTTCTTAACACGGGGTATGTTTCCTGCCACAAAGCTCCCATCCCTGAAGGGCTCTCTGTGTCTTTCTTCGTTTTTATTATAAGTGTTCTCATAGGGTTGTTGTATGGACTGAATAAGACTATGCAGAACACTTGGCATACGATCTGGCATTCTAAATGTCAGCTATCATCATTGTCATTGTCACCATCATCATCACTATTAGTGAGTGATCATTGTCATTGTCACCATCATCATCACTATTAGTGAGTGATCAGTCTGGGGGCAGCACGGGGATGGGTTGAAGAGGGAAAATCTGAGGCAGGAGACCAGTGAGGAGGTCACCACTTTGGCTGAAATGAGAGGCTGAGGCCTGAACTGAGGCCGTCACAGGGGGATGGGGAAGGAGAGAACTGAGCAGAGAAAGAGGGGAACATGAACCCCTAAGTTTGTAGCTTAGGTGACTGGGTGGGTTGTCTAAGAACAGCAAGAGGAGAATCGGGTTTCTGGAAAGACTTGGTGCCCAGAGGATATTCCGGTCGTGGGGAGCGCCGTAGGCAGGCTAGGAGATCGTAACGCCCGGGATGCGGAGGTTATGGAGCTGTGCTTGGAGGAGCAGTTCAGAAGGTGCAAAGAGCAGGAATAGACCTCAAGAAGCCCCTCACTAAGGGAAGGGAAAGAAAGGGACCCTGTGGAGCAGAGAGAAGAGAACAGCGGATGGCGGAGGAGCAGAAGCGATCCAGAGTGTGAGGAACACAGGACGGGCACACAGGAGGGAGGCCGATGGATCAGCACTGCCCCAGGATCTAGCAGAAGCTGCTTCAGTGGCATGAGGCAGGCTGAGGACAAACCACAGGGAGTTTAGGAGCAAACCGGAAGCCGTAGGTGATAAGAAGCCAGCTATGCAGGAAAGGGGACAGGCTTGTCAGCTAGAAGGCTAAATGGGATCTGATCGCCCTGATGGTTTCAAAGAACTGTTCAGTTGGCAGCTACAACTACAGTGTTTTTTCCATAGTGTTATTTGTTCACATGTTTGGAGCTCTGTGTCCCTGACGTTTCTCATGGGGCTTAGGCACAAGTGTTTGCTCTCGAAACAACAGATGTCAAAGAGCAATATTACTTACGGGGCCCTAAAGGATTTTAAACAGTAAGCACGTGCTATCAGTCTAGACAATTTTCAGCCCTCCTGAATTTTGCCTAGGTACAGCTGCCGAATTTGACCCTTCTCCCCTCAGCAACTCCTTCAGAATCGCTAACCAGTTCTTTACTTCAGAAGACTTTTTGAGGGGATGTTCAAAGCAGCGATCACGTTCAGTAGCAGCTTCAGATCACGGCTCTTGCTCTCATCCTCGTCATCAGAGCAAACACGTATTAAATGCTCAGTGTGTGACAAAAATCTTAGGTATGCTTACATAATAATACATAAGTATTATTTTCTCCACTGTATAAATGGTAAAACTAGCTGAAATAACTTGTCCCAAACCACAAAAGCTAGTGAATGACAAAATGGGGATATGTCAGACTTTAAAAGCCATGCATTGATCAGTCATGCGATGCTGCTTCTTACCGGAAAAAGAAGGTGCTGAAAACAAATGAATAAAAAATTAAATCTTTTTAAATTATTTTGGCATATCTTGAAGCACCTTGTGAGCTGTAAATTTTTAGGTTGGTGCTAGTGGTTAGCACTGTCGAAACCAATGACACCAAGTCCCTAGAACCCCTAAGAAATCCACCATCTCTATTAACCCAGTTAACCTTTTCCTTTTAAATGATTGTTAAAGGTTAAGAAATGAGTTTCAGAACTTAAAAAAAAATTCCAGGCATATTGATCACAAAATTAGAAAAATTTTTCTTTTAATTCTTGTTCAGAATTATTTGCTTGATTTCTTCTATAAATTGCCATAATTAACTTAAGAAGACGAGCATATAGCTTTTTGAGAGCAAATCATTCTTAAGAGTCCCAACTACTGACGGACGATGTTCTTGATGAAATGGAATGCTTTCCTTTCTCCTAGTCCTGAGCTGACTTCTAAAAGCAGGTCACCCTGGCCTTTTATGTCAGGATCAGGGGCAAATGTTGAGAGGAAAATTTGACAAGAGATTCAAAGAACAAGTTGTACTCATATTTAATGCCCAGAAATTACCTTGTGGGTCCTCTAATTTTTCAGCAAAACTTTCATTGCATGATAGTTTTTCGATTGGTTTAATAATGCTTTCTTCTAAAGAGAAGGCAGATGGAAAGAATGAATAGTAAGGAGAATATTTTAGGAAAAGCAGAGGGAAAAAGGGATTAGATGATTAATGAAAAGATCTAGAAAGAACTCTTAAAATGAGAAAATGTGCCCACGTATGGTCACAGCTTTCATCTGATGCCAACTGTATATTCCCTCGAGACTCAAAGTTGTCCTGCTGCCCTTTAAAGGGATTTTATAACTGGTTGATTCAGTGAATATTACTTTTAAATATCTAAGGAAAAGATAAGTAAATTACAGTGCTATAGCATATGAGTCACCTCAGCACCATTAAATGGATAAGCTGAGTCTTTAAAAAACCTGGAAAACTTGTGAAAAGTCCAAGTGTGTTAATGTCACATCAGAATACCTCACTGGACTGCTCACTCACTGTCACAGCAATCATCAAACTTTTTGATCCGATACCACCAACATTTTTTAAAAAAAACTCTGTACCTCTTCACAGACTCTTAATTTGATATCTAAAATTTTTAATCATAAACTTTTAACAGTTGCAAAGGATGTCATTTCTGGCATATTGTGATTATAGACATCTTTTTTTTTTTTTTTTTTTGAGACAGAGTCTCACTGTGTTGCCCTGGCTAGAGTGAGTGCCGTGGCGTCAGCCTAGCTCACAGCAACCTCAAACTCCTGGCTCAAGTGATCCTACTGCCCCAGTCTCCCGAGTAGCTGGGACTACAGGCATGCGCCACCATGCCCGGCTAATTTTTTCTATATATTTTTAGTTGGCCGATTAATTTCTTTCTAATTTTAGTAGAGGCGGGGTCTCACTCTTGCTCAGGCTGGTCTCGAACTCCTGAGCTCAAACAATCCGCCCGCCTCGGCCTCCCAGACAGCTAGGATTACAGGCGTGAGCCACCGCGCCCAGCAGATTATAGACATCTTAAAAATAAAATTATCACATTTCTCCTTTAAACACAGCCAATGGAATCTAAATATCATAGTGACTTTATGCCCTCCGATACTGACGTAAAAATACATGAACGAGTTACTTTTGGACGTTGGAAAATTTCACATTAATTCCTTTTCCCCTTAAAATTATATTTTTATTCATATTCAGCTTCCAAATTTTATCCAAATATAACCTTAGGCTTAAAAGTCTTTAAATTGAACAGTCAAAAATGTGTATAAATTGAAAAACATTTAAATTTCTTATAATCCTAAGTATATTAAAATACTTTTTTCTGCATTTAGTTATAATTACAATGGTTCATTATATATAATCAAAAAGATAAATATTATATATTCTGATTACTAAACATGAAAAGTAAGTTTTTTTGGAAATGCATCTCTTAATGAGAAAGATGGGACTTTTTCAAGCAGTTCACGTTATCAACAAATGAATAATTGTTGCTATAATCACACAAGTTTGAGTATCAGTGCTATTTCTTTTCTCTTTTTTTCTTAATTTTTGGAGATAGAAACACTGAGAAACCTTGTTAATACAGGGAAATAGTTGGGAATGAAAGGGGCTTTGCGACAGCTGTGCCACTCCATTCTTCGAACTCTCCTCAAAGTTACAGACCAAAAGTCATAGAGTGATCCCATAAAAAACGATTTTTAATTACCTGTCAGCTAAAAACTCAGTTAGATCCTCCTTCAATTTTCTAAAAACTAACACCCGAAAACCAGCTTAAAAGGATTTGTTCTCAGTCATCAAAGTTGCTTTCTCAACAGTGATATCAACATATCAGATTTTCCATTTGATTAGCACCCCAGATATTTTTACATTTTGGGGAAACAGGAAACACACCACAGTAGCCAGTGACAATAAAAAGGTAGAAAAGAGACGCCTTGCTAAGGCAGATCCATGTGGGAAAGACCCAGACGGAAGGTGAGGATCTGGAAAATGATTCCCTTAAAACTATCTGTGCTCGAGTAGTAGCTAGAAAACCTTTGTGCGTCCCCTTCAGGTTACACATATCTGGGTTGGAAAAAGGTAGCTGCAATATATTTAAAACTAAACATCGGTAAAGGAAAACAATGGAAATTTATATTTTAAATGTATTCTTGCATTACCTGCATTACTCCTTTTGAAAGCAAGTTCTGCCCCAGTGGGCCCCAGTGACTTAGGAAATAACTGAGTACTCCAAGTGTGTGGGTTTATCTCCTTTCCACTGGCTATCGAGGACACGTTCTTGGGATTTACACCTTAGAAGAACAAAGCAGTCATTTCAAAGGTTAGAATGTGATCATAAACTTGAAGGGAAAATATATAATACATTCAAACAAAGACTAGAAATACCTTGGATAGGAGAATGGAAATAAATTTAGGTTAAAATGTAGCAAATACTTGCTTTTTGATGAACCCTAACATGATCCTAAGCCCTCAACACAACCACCTGGAATACTCACAGTGTACTTTATAAACATAAGATACTTTCTATAATACACATAATCATAAAAATTTGATGTTCTTGCTAAATGTCTCGTAAAAAATTGAAGTGGCACAAAATTTTTTTTTCAGAAACATGACATTTCCACGTCACTCACTTGTTTTGAATGTATGCTCTGGGCCAGACTCTTAGTGAGGTGGGAAAAACAGACACACAAACAAGAACTCAGGCAAACCTGAGAAGTTCTAAAATAGATGTATTACAGATCCATCTGTAATGCTTACTTGTATATTAGACATAGTAAAATCTAAATAGTATATCACTTGTGAACCAGAGAGAAGGTGTTGGAAATGTACTTGGAAAAGAGGACAGTTTAAATTATTTGTGATTTTCTGACATCTGTGAAATGTTGAGTCAGCCTTGGGCTTTGGTACTAGTGTGGTCAAGGAGGTTGTTTTTAACTTGTTTTTAAGAGAGTTGAAAACTTCCTGAGTTTGTCTTCTTTTTACTGACAATTAAATTTGACTGAACTTGTGAGATGCTAAAGACGTCACACAGTCTACGTCTTTAGGTCCTACACACAGTGTTTTCTTTAGTTAGTATAGAAATCTATACTATACCTAACCCTAAACTGAAGACTCCATTAATTTAGGAAGTTAGAACTATTTCTAGGCAGTATGAGCTTTTGTTTTTCACAAGCTGAATTCCTTAGAAAGGTTTTTCATTTATGAGCTATATAATAATATCCCTTACTTTGAAACCCGGAGGACTGAGCCTCAAGTTACCCATTGTCGCTTCTCCAAGGAAACACTCCATCAGGCAAGTAAGTTCCCTTTCTTATAGCATATAACTCCCTAATAAAACACCTACAAATAGAACTATAATAGACAATTACCTGACAATAAAGAAGATGTACTAGGTGGCAATTACTCACATTAAAAACATCTTCACCCAAAAAGAAAGTGCAATGTAGGGGGGAAAATATTAAAAATCTCTTTAAGCGAACACACTTTTCATAAATATAGGTCAATAAAGAATGGGCCCTGAATATTTAAGTTATTTTGTTAATCCAGTTGCCCTTGGCAATATTCCTTTATTTAAATGTAAATGTATACATTCTTGAAGATAATTGGTGTAATTCAAGGTCTTTTTAAGTAAAGATTCCAATTTTGTTGGAAATAGATACATCCTGGAATTTAAGATTATTTATTAGTTTACAAGCTTTTATTGGGTACCTTCTATATAACAAACACTGTTAGGAAGAAGTAGAAATTAATATAATTTGATAATGATATATAGCAATATATGAGGATAATTGCTCAAGAAGTCAGTTAGCAAATATTTACTGAGCACCTTCTATGTGCCAGTGTGTGTGGCATTGGACAAAAAGTGGTAAACAAAATAGAGCAGTTCCTATCCTTTTGTCTCTTATAATCTAATGCGAAGGGAGACATTTATAATTAATTAAGTAAATAATTAGCAGTGTGCAAACTGGAAGAATCTGGTGCTAAACGGGCAAGTAACAGAAGTAACTCAGCCAGTCTTCCTCTCAAAAAAGCAATTTTAAGCTGAAATGTGAATCATGGTTAGGGGCTGGGGAGGTGTGTTCCTGGGAGAGTCAACAGTTTAGGCAGAGGACCTGAGATGGGGAAGCCCTCAGAGGTGGTCAGCACAGATGCAGCAAGAACAAGGAGTGGTACAAAATGAAGCTGGATGGGGGAGGAGGATCAGATCATGCAAGACTTTGTATATGGTGGTAAGAAATTTAAAATGCAGTAGAAGAGGCTAAGAGAGAAATGACACAGGACGTTGAATAAACAGGGTGGAAGGAAAGATGGTAAGAGCTAAATGGGAAGAGAGAAGCATTCTGTGGAAGCTGTTCTTCCAGCCAGCAGTGGTGGCATTCATTCATGCTTGGAGTCCTGGTTCTAGGAGCAGAGGGTGAGACCAGAGGGCACCTGGTAGCATTTCCATTGCATACTCTATTTGCAACTACCTTGTGATAATTAAGTACCTAAGGCTTACAGGGTGAGCTGATAGATGACTGTAGCCCCATTGTAAGTAACAGAAAACAGAATCTCAAAGTCTTGCTCCAAGTACACAGCTGGTCAGTCGCAGGTCAATAACTATGACTCTTGCGTCTCTTTCCCTGAAGGCCTGTGTCACAGATCTGCCAGTCCTTGTAGTATAATGTCATGCTGCCCTGCAATTATATGGTACATTTCTAGAGCTCCCATAATCCTAAAGGTTGATGCTTAATAAGACCATTTATACTTGGCTTCAGAGTAAAAAAGAGGGCCCCCACAGATATTATTTTTATTCCTAAAGATACTCAATTACAAAAATATCTATGGATCACAAATAAATGTCAAAGATTTCTTCTTACTCAGGTTTCTATTCTCTGCACAATTGCTGGGTCACAATAAGTGCTCGATAAATGTTCGTCCAAGTGACTGAACTGAGCCCAATTCTAGTTTCAAATCTCATTCAGCTCTAGACGGGTCATCTTCAAAACAAAGAATGCCAATAGGGTGACAGACAGTAGGGCTCATATTTAGGTTTCAAACAATTCTTTGTCATTTTGAGTCCATCTTTAAAGTGTCAATTATAGCCATACTCTGATCCCAAATAATTTGCAGAATTTGTTAGATCTTTCTAGTTAAAAAAGAAATGATCAGACAGGGCTCAGAGACCCTGAAATGTATTCTTGAAAACCACGTTAGGAAGCTGAACTGTGAATGCGGGTGCTTTGGATCCATTTACCCTTTGCCAAAAATCTACAGTGTCTTTCCTACCAGCAGAGGGCTCACTTCTACAAGACAAAAATAGTGATTTGCTAAATTTCAGTATTTTTTTTTTTTTTCAAACAGGGATCAGTATCTCCCATGAATCTATGTCCTGGAAACTTTCTTATTTCCCTGCTCTTGCGGTCATATTAGAACTCTCTTAGGGTTTCAACACCGAAATTTACAAACCTACTGGTATCTAGAGATTATAACATGGGTATTTTGCTCCTTTTGGAAGTGTGCGCCAACCCTTATGGACTTCATTCCAACTCCTCTCACCTTCCTAAGGACTTAGGTCCCTCGGCATCCCCCTCCTCCCCTGCACTACGCATTCCTTCTCCTGCAAGCACTCACACCCGTGTAGGCACAGACCTGCCGGGAGCACTGCTAGCAACCCCCTGCATCTCACACTGGTTAGGTTCCTTCTCTAAGCTCCTCTTCGAGGCAAACGAAGATGCAACGCCTTAAGTGAGGACTGCCATTACTACAGTCTGATCATAAAGAGATATGTGGGCAAATTTCTCACCCTAGGATTGTAACAATATGATAATTTCCTGTATAAAAAACTTAAAATAACTTCAGAATAATTTTTTTCTCACTTTCCAGAATCATAGCATAATGTCACAAATAGAACAGTCTTTTTCAAACTGCAGGAGAGGTTACAGTGGTGAAAATTTGACTTTATGAGGAAGAAAGAACAGGGACTTTAATGTCAAGAGTATATTTCCAAAAACTCAAAACTATTTCCAATTTTTAAAAAGTGACCAAGAAAACAAAAAGACTAGCAAATGCCCTGTTCATATCTTACATTAGTAAAAATGCGACTGTATGATGAATTTTCTAATCCCCATCCCTTGGCTCACAAGAATCTGGGTCTCCCCCCTCCCTTTTTTTTGGTTTTTTTACAATTGCTATATCATAGTTGTACATATTTTTGGAGTACATGTGATATTCTGACACATGTATACAATGTGCAATGATCAATTCAGGGTAATGGGATATCCATCACCTCAAACATTTATCTTTTCTATGTATTTGGAACATTACAATTCATCTCTTCTAGCTATTTTGAAATATACAATAAACTATTAACTGCAATTTTCCAACTGTACTATCAAATACTAGAACTTATTCCTCCTATCTATATTTCTTCATCCCCACCCCCCCAACTATTTTAATAAGGTATTTGTAAATTCATTTGCTATATGCTACCAATGAGACACATAAATGTCTTTCTTCTGTTTCTCTATCCAGATGTATACAATCTTTCTAATTTCATGACCTATGTTTTTTCAGGCCTGTTTCCCATGTCTCACCCTGCTGCCACAGAGCCTAAATAATTTGTTTACAACAAAAAAAATCTTAATATTTAACCTACTTAGATCTCCAAATATTCAGGGTTATAAAGTTTTTGCTCTGTCCTTGAGAACTTCATGCCAATCTCTTCAACCTCACTTAGATACGTTAGTATCTTCCTCCTTACAAATCGGCGCAGGAGTGCAGTCCTAAAGCCTTGATTTGCTCTCTGTAAGTTTATTTCGACCTGACATCTGTGACTACACCTGTACACCCACTATGCCTTCTGTTTTCTATCCCATTCATTTCTAAACCCTTCGCTCAGTTTCATTGTTTTTTCTCTCTCCGATTACTAACAGGAGTGGGTCCCAGTTGTATTCCTAGAACTGAAATTTCTATGGCTGCCTATAAGGTACACAGGAAAAGGTGTTACGTATCAATCTCCTGCTAATAAATCCAGTCTCAACCTTTCCGCTCATCTGCCTTACCCCTCCTTCCCAAACAAGCTTCTGGGAAATGAAGACCATGGCTTGCTTCAGGAGACTTAGCTGTGAAAAGCAAATCTTCCGCAGGTAAACCCAGTGGCCTGCTCACTGCATTTAGAAAGCTAAAAATGAGCAAGCCCATAAAAACCCAACAGAAAAAAGATCACCTCCTCCTCACTGGACTAAAGATATATCTGTGCAGACACATGATGATGCAAAAATTGATTCCCTTTTAGATTAAACTGAATCTAAAAATGTTCTTTTTAATTGGATTTAGAGGAGAAGTGCTCTTTGCAGGCACATCATAAACTCCCCACTGTCTGTCTAGAGCTTTCTCCCAAGCTCCAGATCCATATAGCCAGGCGTCTGTTACATCAGCTCAGATGTTCAACAGGCACGCCAGACTCCACTCTCGATTCTCCACCTCCACTCTCCTGTGCCCTCCTGCTCTTCCCCGTCTCAGTCCAGGTCACCACCGTCCACACGCTGACACTGATTCCTTCCCCTCTTTCCCATCACCCCCGCTCGCCTGTGCACGAGTTCTACCAGGTCCATGACCAAGATCCGCCTGGATTCTACCCACTTCTATCTCTGCTGCTTCCACTCTGGAACAGGCCTCTACCCTCTCCCATCTGGATATGTGCGACAGCCTCTTGACCAGTGTCCCTGCCTCTCCTGAGCCCCTAGCATGCTCTGCCCAGACGCCAGAATGATCTTTTAAAAACTTACATTAGATCGTTTAGGAAACAGTATTTAAAAATCTACATTTTATAAAAAGTTGTAATGGGAATGCAGAATTGCTTCAGTAACATTTATTAGCATTTACTAACTGCATAGCTTTGAGGGGGGAGGGTGGTATTTTTTGGAGGCATATTCATAATCCTGATTTTTAGCTACTATGCATTTCTTGAGCAGAAATAGGAGATCTGGAAAACAGGCTGAGCTACCAAAGCGCACTGAGATTACACTTTTTATTTCACTGGTGCCCTTTCTCCAGAGATTCCAGGACACTTGAACCTGACCTATCTATACTCTAGTTAGCAGTAACCATTTATTTTCTCTGCTTACCTGGAAGGTATCTTGATTGTTTCAAGTAGTACTGTTTAGCTGTTGAAACAGCTGACAATTCAGAATCAGATTTTAGAGAGACAGGTGCAGGTAAATTCTTGTTTTCCCCTAGGGAGTGGTTGGAGCCTGAGGGTACTGACTCAGGAAGCCTTGAAAGTCAACAAGAGGCAGCATTACAACATGAGCAATGAGAGGTTCTTACCCACCCTCTGTGCATCTTTTCAAACCAGTCAATGGTTTTCCTCAGAGTCCTTTGGCTAAATGAAAACTCCCCTCTACCCCCAGTAGATATTAAGCAGTGCATAGAATCATTTCTGATACCAGACAGTACATGACAGGAAGCTTTATAGTGGAGCAGCAATTTGCTTGTGCGTAGTTGTTAGGTTGGCTTAGGGTGAGAACCCGAACAGTATAGGACTTAATGCGGTTAATGGAAAACTTAGATAAGTGATCATAAAGCCTGTGAAACAAAAGCCACAGGAGTCTGGAGAGTCTGGAGGTTGTAAGTCTAACTCCAGACCAGACAGCTGCAGCTATATCAGCATTCCTATCCCCCACAATAAGGACGAAGCTACCCACCTCCCTTATCTCTGCAGGATGAGAGCAACGCAGGGGTCCCAGAAACTGGTTATTTGAAAAAGCATTTATTACAACAGCTGTTCTGGCCCAGTTGCTCACTCCCCCCGGAAAAACCCTCTATAAAACCCAATGCTTTCCCCTTCCTCACGGTGGATGCTCTTTTTGGCCTCCACCCAACTGCACCCAGATGCTCAAATAAACGGCATTTTGCTGCCCCTGAGGCTTCGTGTGTCTCCCTTTCAGCTCCGGACCTAACAATAGTATGTTTCTATCTTTCCTGTAACTGCTGCAGTGTGAAGTTGGTGCACCGAGGGGGGAAGACAATCATAGCCATCTTCACCTGTCAACTAGAATAACTTATAATCAGGAAGGTTGTTTGGGGCATGGCTGGATGGGCTAAGAAAACCGAAGTGGGGAAAGAAGGGCTAGTAAAGCTCCCATGTAAAATTTCCAATGACCCTAGTGACATGCATAGAAAATAGGTATTTGCCGAGACATGCCCATTCCCCAGTATAGAACCTGTGGTTGAGCACCTGGCTGGCTGTTCAGTGGTGTCCTAAGACTGACTCTGCCACTCAGTCCCTGTCACTCCCAGCCCTTTTTCTGTCTAGGAACTGGGGACTTTCAGCTTCCAGGCTTAGCTCTATCTTGTTCCTGAGGCTATTTTAACTAAGCAGCAGTGCACGAGGCAGCCTTCGCTACCAGAGGATGGGGCTATAACTGGTTTTGCTGCCCATTCCTCTGTGTGCTGTAATGAACTCTTCACAACTGACCTTCCCTACCACCCTCCAGCTGGGCTTCCTTATTTGCTGGGGCCGGAATGTACTCCCCAACTCCCATCATCTGTCTTAACTCTAAGAATCTGCGGTTACCACCTAGAAATTCACACTGCCACATTCTACTCACCAAGTCGACCCCCTTGGAAATGGACACTAACTTGGATGGCCCTTTGAACCGCTGGTCACCCACTTTGGGGTAGTTCCTGACCCAGGTACATCCACTTCATTGGAAACAGCCCCGCCCACCTCCGGCATCTTTCCCCTTCCTTCCCACTGTTGTTATACCACTGACTGAAAGTCTACCCCATTCGCCAAACTGCTCACTCTAAAGACTTTCCTCTCCTCATCAGAGTGCTCTGCCCATAGACAGAACTCTCAGAGCTCCTTGCAGCTCCCGCATTCCTGGCACTAAATACACTCTTGTCTCATGTTATAGTTCTCTGAAGGTCTTATTTCTGCTGTTGTATATTTGATGGGGTGAGGACGGGCCTAATGCCAACCAGGTATTTAGTAAATGGCTACTGAGTATAAATATAAGTATAAATATCTTGCTTTTGTTCACTTTAAAAAAAGATAAACATTAAATACAAGGTTTACATGTTAGTATTTAGCACTCTGTATTCTTTATGGAGAAGCCCTGGCTGCCCGAGAGACCAAGCAGGGAATGACAGAGTCTGTTCAATTCAGCAAGTCCTTGAGCTCCTGTTGCTGAAGAGGTGGTGTGTGGTGCACAAGAGAGAAAGACTTGGATTTGAATTAAGACTCATCTGTCTTGGCCAAGTTACCCAACCTGAGTCTCGGTGTCCTATTCTGCAGATATTATTACTGGAGTATGAA